>NC_133407.1:173539621-173842651 GCF_049350105.2 Macaca mulatta | reverse complement strand
GGAATAGTGGGATTCAAATTCCAGGATTTGGGGCTTAATGATTGCAGCCTTCTTTTATTTATTTATGGTCTCTTCCTGCTCCAAACTTCAGGCTACCTTTAATGTAGGCAGTTTGTCTCTAATGTTCTCTTGCCTAACGTCTCATCTCTCTTCTGTTTTATCCTTCCTTCTCCAAGCCTCTGTGCTAAAATATCCCCTCCAAATTTGTTTTCTCTCAACTGCAAGTTATTTTATATTAAAGGGGAAGATTCTGAAGACCTCTGACCTATACTGGCATAAACGTGCCATAGGTAAAAAAGCTAAGAGCCACTTGTCTTCACACTGACCTCTATCCAAGACACCTTTACCAGAGAAGTTTCTAGCAATTCATTTTTTGGAAAGAACTTCCCAGTTCCTTGGTATAATAAAACTATTCTAAAAAAATTAAAAGGTAAGTAATCAGATCATTTCTCTCCTCCTATCAGGAGGATTCCTTGGGCTATTTGGATCATGGTTTTTTATTGCCTGATTGCAGTAATGGGTGGAGAAGTGAACTGGAGGAAGCCCAGCAAACCCACATTAATTTCAATATGAGCCTACACGTGGAAGAAAAGGAAAGTTCCTGAAGGCAAGTGGAGGGCAGTCAGACAAAGATGCAGAAGTTAAGCTAAGAGAGTTTGGAAGAATTTTGAGGTGTCGGTAAAACAAGTTTTAAGAGCTACGTCCCAGAGTAAAAATTCAGAGATGCAGATGTGGGTAGAGGAGATATTAAGTTTCTTTGTGTGAATCATTATTAGATGCAAGTTTCCTTTTTTTACTTCTCCAAAAGACTTCTGTATAGATATAGGGCTTTTCAAACCTTTGGGAAGTTGGCTTTTTGTTTCACTGGGTGTATCATCATGCTGAGACGGGCCTCTGAGTTGGAGACCAAAGGCCCAGTTTCATTTGGAAAATATAACTGTATATTTTTGATGCACTCCCTGTTTCCTGTAAGTGCCTAGCCAAATTTTTCACAATCTGCATTAATAGGAAAAATGGTTGTGTGGCAGGAAGCAAAAGTATGAACTGGGAATTTAATTAATGTTTACAAACACTTATAGGAGGAAAGGGTGACCAACATGCTAAGTGCTTTACTGTCTTCTGTATTTTTGAAATGTTATGAAGATTAACTATGGCAAATGAAATCTATTGACTCACTGGCTGATTAACAAGTCCCTGACTTATGTAATTAAATTTTCCAATAGCACTTTTAAGACACTGTAATTAGTGGCTTATCCCATAATTTGGCTACTGTATTTATGAGATAGGTGAAGATAAGTCCTACATGCACTTACTATACAACTTTAATAAGTATCTGGGACAACACTGGAAATATATAATGAACACTTTTTACCCTTCTTGACATCCTTTTTCTTGCTGCAACTCCAAAGCCGCATTATCTCCTGGTCTGGTTTGTGACACTAATCCAGATGACTGTTTATTTCATTGCAGCCTCTATTTTCAATCACAATAAAAACAGAAGTGGCAGGATATTAGGGACAAAATTGATGGTGCTAAAAAAATTACAGTTTAACTTCTCATTTATCAATGTAATTGAAAGTTACTAGTGGGGTGTGTGGTGCCAGTGTTTCTATTAGGGCATGAGTAATCTGTTTATGCAGCATAATTCATTCTTCTGAGGTTCTAATGAGGACTGCTTAATTCAGGTTTTAATCAAACCTGACAAATTATCATTGAATTGGCAATGGGCTTGTTCACAGGTGCCATTTCCTGGCGAGTCTGACATAGCTTAGATTCATCTCCTCCTCCACATGTTCTTTCCAGACATCATAGACAAAATTTAAAAAGTATTGGTTTTACTCACCACCAAAATGCTAACTGTTTCTTATTTTTTTTTTTTACTGTTTAGTGCCATTAGTAGCAGCTGTTTATGTTTGTTACTTTTAAAAATGTGAAATATTGAAAAACAAAATGATTTTTTTTACAAGAATATCTATTCTATTTTACAAAATACATGTGTTCCTGGAGCAGGTTCATGTTCCAAATCTTGCTCTTATCCAATAATCCACTTGACCCAGACAAGAGCCATCTGCTAATGACTAGTAGGGGATGATGCACCAGCTCAGATACACTTAGCAGCTCCACAACGTGAAAGCTAACATCTTATTTCAAAAACAAAATCAGTCTCTTTCCAGCAGAGAGTACATAAGAGATGAGAGATTCATAATACATAAAGAGTGTTGTCGTCAATGACTGCCTGGAACCAGTGTAAAGGAAATTTATCTGGGTGGTAAAGGAATTTACCAAGACAGTTGTGGGGAAAGAAAGGCAGATTTATTAGCAAAAAGTGGGAGATACATTGCAAGAGAGCAATGGGCAATATTGCAGAAGGAAGGCTGTCTGCAAAGAGGAAGGGGCTGGAGGAAAGTTTTAAAAGGTCATGCTGCTTGGGCTGAATGCCTGCAAACAAGACGCTTGGGTGCAGGTGGGCCGTGAACTGAATGCTTGCAACAGGATGCTTGGGTGCTAGTGAACCATTTATGATTGGCCCCATTTCTCAGAACATTGGCTCTCTTCCACCCCTTTTTCTGTTCCTGTCAGCTAAGCCCATTTTCAATTTCCTTTTAACTTCTTAGGGCTCCATAAAATGGTGGCTTAATGTATGGATTTTAATATATGCAATAACTAATGTCAGGGCCTGTAATCTTCACCACTACCATGTGATATGGGAAAGATGTTTAGTAGGTTAGCTCCACCCCCAAGAACAGAATTATGACCTCTAAAAAGAGTAAAGTGTATTCTGCTCACTTAATTTGCTCCGGAAAAAATTTCTGGAGAAACTTAACTCTGTTAGTACATGTAGCCTTTTGCTTTCCAAATCCCATTATTTCCTTTTTCTACACAATAAACACACAATGCAGGTAACACACATAGCAGCATCCCATTTTACCTTTAAACAAATGAGAGAGTAATTCATTTGCCCAAGTCCATACAGTGAAAAGTCATGAAGTCTGACCTCACACCCAGTTACATGGCTCTAAGACTGTGTTCTTTCTATTGCTGCACAGTCTCTCATTGATGTTAGGGGAGATGAGCCTTTGATACAATTCGTGTTGTATCCAATATTATCCTCATCCTGATCTAGGAAATAAAACTCTTTATTTATACAGTTTGTAATTCTTTGAGAGGTTACGAATACAGGAAAATTCCCCAGGTCTTGTTTGTAATAAAAGACATTTGCCACATATGAAACCTGTCTTTCATCATAAACTATATCAAATGTAGGCACTTTTGATTTATAGGGATACTAAGTCCTAACTGTTTGTATAAAACACATTGCTCTAAAATCTGATGATTCTGTTTCCCTGCCAAGCATTATAGCAAATCTCTTCTCATTCTTTTGCTGTGACTTGTAGAAATATTTATCTGTGAGGGAACTAACAGAGATCATAGAATAACATAGCTATGGAAAGCAAAAGAAACTGAGGAGAGATGAGTTTAAGTATTAATATTTTATTTAAGGATAATCACTAGTCAGTGTCAGAATCTCTCACTTTTTCGACCATCTGAGTTGACAACCATTGCCTCTATGGATGCATTTAAAGGGTTGTTTGTGGCCAGGCACAATTGCTCATGCCTGTAATCCCAGCACTTTGGGAGGCTGAGATGGGAAGATTGCTTGATCCTGGGAATTTGAGATCAGCCTGGGCAACATAGTGAGACCCCATCCCTATAAAAAAAAATAAATAAAGAAATTAGCCAGGTGTGGTAACACATGCTTGTGCAGGCTGAGGTAGGAGCATCTCTTGAGCTCAGGAGTTTGAGGCTGCCATGAATTTTGATTGCTACTGCACTCCAGCCTGAGCAAGAGTAAGATATTGTCTCAAAAAAATTAAAATAAATAAATAGGGCCCAGCACTATTGCTCACACCTGTAAACCCAGCACTTTGAGAGACTGAGATGGGTGGATCACTTGAGCTCAGGAGTTTGAGACTAGACTGGGCAACATGGTGAAAACCTATCTCTACTAAAAATAGAAAAATTTCCTGGGCATGGTACCTGTATTCCCAGCTACGTGGGAAGCTGAGGTGGGAGGATCACTTCAGCACAGGAGGCAGGGGTTGCAATGAACTGAGATCGCACCACTGCACTCCAGTCTGGGCAATAGAGTGAGATCCTGTCTCAAAAATGAATGAATAAATAAATAGTTACCAAAATTCTACTCTAGGCATTACTGAGGTTGTATTCAGAATTGAGCCAGGGAGCTTTTCTGAATGGACTTGCTCCTTGAGCAGTGCTGGTCGAGAATCAGAGTCAGTTGGAGACTAAGCCAGGCTACAGTCTCACCTTCTGCACTGGCATATCCTCACCTGTTTAGCAGTATCACTTAGTAAAACTCTCTGGTCCTTTTTGTTGTAGGAAAAGTTGACTTCATTTTTATCAAGGTGACAGGGAGAGTCTTAATAATCTTACTTCTAGCCTATCAGTACTGGACACAGGAGAAAATCTGAGTTGTGGGGTTAAATGTGAAGTTGAATAGCATGTGCAGGAGGAAGGCTGGGCACACTGAGGTGAGGCAATCTCAAAGTTTGGGGCAAGGGCCCCAATGATTCACTAACTTTTCTTGATTATATCCCTCATGACCATGATTTTGGAACAATGCTGAAACAGGGAGAGAATTATGAAGTGTTAAAATCACACAAAGTATTTTCAAATGTACATTTTCAATAATGAGTCGAGAGAGTAGGCTGAGCACACAAGCTTATCTATCTTCTCTATCCTAAACCCTTTGAAATTGCAGACTAATTTTTAAACCCATAAACATTTCAAAATTGTGGAAGAAGCATCAGCAGGAAACAACGTATTATGAAGAATTTCTAGAAGATGAAAAGCAAATGGGATCTGATTGACAGAAAAGCCAGAGTGAAAATAAAATAGTCTAAACTGGCAGAGAGAATTGGCAGAAAGGAAAATTTGGAGAAACTTCAGGTTTGGAGTTAGGCATATAAATCAGAAGTGGGCATGAATGATATCATAGGGTAATTTCTTAAAGGACCTCTTATATAACATTCTCTGCTTAAATCTCCCCACGCCTCTTTTAAGGAGCTGTTAGTTTTAGAATTTGCTCCAGGATGAGATGCTAAGAATGACTTACCAATTAATAGGCTCTACATGTAGGTAGTTCTTATATTAGATACTGAGAATGAACACAGAAGCAGGGTAGACCTTGAAGTTACTGTGGATCTTTATAATAGACAAATAAGGAGAGGGGGTGAGGAAGGCAGCTCCTTTTAGATGTAAAATATATCAATGTTTATCACGTCTTTAGAGCTTTCCTTGCTTTAGTTAACTTGGGAGTCTTAGCCTGCCTGTTTGCACCAAACCATGCACAATAAGGAAAGCATATCAAGTGGCGCACCCCATTTATAGAGAACCTGTCATCCTATTGTTAGCACTACTCCCAAACACCCACCACACCACCACCGCCTTCATGAAATATAAGAAAGAAAACCATTAGAACCTCAAAGAAAACTAAAGTTGAGTGCTTACATTGATGAGTCAAGACCTTCCCTGAAAATTATAAAATGAAGAATCATCAAATATTTGAGTTAAAGCAACAGTATAATGCAGAGGACCATAAAAACAAACAGGGCTAACTTCAGTGAAAACAGAAATGATTTTGGAAATAATATATACCTTATACAAGCTTGCTTTTTAGTGATTGCAGAGATTGGGGCTAATGTTAAATTCATACACAAGATCTAGAAATTGCAAAAAGTAACAATAAAATAAAAACAATTTCTATTAAAACAGCAATTACAATAATCAAGAGAAAGGCTAAAAATTAAGGTGACTGCTGCTGAAGAAATTATCTGAAGGTTAAATTTGAAGTTTGAGGTGAGACCAGAAAGAATGAAGGTAGACAATATTCAAATAAATTATAGAAGAAAATTTCCCTGAGTTGTAGACAGACTCATGCCTTTAACTTGTAAAAGCTCACCATATAGAAAGCTGGAAAAAATAAAAATAAATATGTAGACAAATTCTAGTTAAACTTCTGGTCTCTAAATGTTACCAAAGCACCAGGGGTTCAGTCTAGGTCCCATTGCTCTCTGAACAGAATGGCAATTATTGAGTCAATGAGTATTGTGAGAGAAGAAGGCTTTATTTGGGTGCTGCGGCCAAGGAAATGAGAGATCATCCTCAGATTTATTACCTTGATTGACTAAAATTGGGGATTTATATATCAGGGAAAAAAATGTAACTGTGTATTGAAAAGCAGCAATTAGGGATGGGTAAGGAAGAGGAGTTGGTCAATAGGAAGCAGGTGATTGACTAAGCAATCATAATGAATGAGGGATCTGGTGTCTCATTGTCTAAATGTGCTGATCTGGTGAGTTTCAGTTTCTTGATACTATCTGGGAGGCCTGATGGTTGGTTTATTGAGAAAGAAACTCAGACAAATATAACTTTCTCAAGTTTTAAGATTGGGAGGGTCACTTTATACTTTAATTCAAAAGAAACAGTAAAGATCAATTCCATGGGACAATTGGACTGGTTTCATAAAGACAAAGATAAAATTTGTAAAAGATTCCAGAGACAACAACAGCAAAAAAGTTACTCAATGGATACTGCTGGATGTCTGCTAGTAATCCATTCTCCAATCTTCTATATATATATATATGCTGCTAGAACTCTGCTTCTATTAGGTAATTGGTAGGTTCTGTGCTTCTTTAGGAAGGCAGGTCTCTTCCTTAAGTGGGAGAATAGTGGTGCTCTTATTCTACTTGCAAGGATTGGTTTGGGCATGGAAATGTGATTAAATTCTAGTTCATAGGACAAAAGAGAAGGTTTGTCTCGAAGAAAGGTTTGCTATTTTGGAGAAAGAGATGAAAAAACAACACCACCACAAACATTCCCTCCTACGCTGCAAGATGTTGTCAAAGGTACATATAATTCTGGAATGCTGGAAGCAATGTCTTGACTAGAAGGACAGCTGGTCAGTATAGTTTAAATAGTATTAAAAGAGTAGAAAAGTAGTTGGACCTTAACAACATTGTTGTAACACTGAATTAACCTACAGTTGTACTATCCTATCTTGAGCCTTCATAGTGAAAAATAGCTTTTTTTTTTTTTTGCTTGTTTTAGTCTTTTTACTCTAACTTGGAACGGTAGCAGACTAAGTATACACCTACAAAAGATCAAGAATATAGGTGGTATCAGGAGTCCCACCTACAATTCTGGCTACTAGAAGACACTGAAAAATAACGTCAAAAGGATAAATGATTTCTTAACACAGAATTTTCCACCTAGTCAAACTATAATCAAGTTTGTGGGTAAAATATTCATTTTTGCAGAGACAAGACTTCAAAATGTTCATCACTCACACAAACTTTGTGGAATAAAAAGATGATTTGGCGACATAGCTCTGCAACATGAAAAAGGAATGGAAGTCAGCAAAAAGATCCATTACAAAAACCAAAATGAAACACTAAAACCAAAGCAGTAGAAATTAAGTGTCACTCAGAAAAAGTAAAGTGCATTAGAAATAAAATTAAAAGAGACTCATTAAACATTATATTTTCAAAGACTTACATTTAGGTGGCAAAATTTTAATAATATATAAGTTTGGAACAAAAGTGTACCTAGTACGTACTTCAGAAAACATGATGTTATTAATATTTGAAAAATAGACTAGCTCTTATACATTACAGGAGAAAAAGAAATATTTTACATTAAGAAGTTAATGAATGATACAGTTTTAATTTTTATTAATCATTATTTTCTTGTCATCATAAGGTCAAGGAATATAAAGAAAAACTTAAACACAGAAATAAACAAATCAATAATTTTAATGGGGGACTTTAATTCACCTCTCTTGAAAATTTACAGATGAAGGAAATAATAAGTAAAATAGTATAAGTTGTTTGAATAACACTATTACTGTATTCAATATACTAGGTTTGTATATATAATTTTGTACCAACAAACAGAAGATATACAATTTTTAAATGTCCATGAAACATTCATTAACATTAAGCATGTTATTATGCTGGAAAGAATATCTGCTAATTCTAAATGAGATTATACAAAACAAATTCTCTAACCACAAGCAATAAAATAGACATGGATGAAGAAATTTTCAAATGACCGTTAGTCCACCAAAAAGGTAACCCTGGTCAATATACTTTAACATTTACTAGGTAATAAAACTCACCTAACAGTGAATTACACAATGCAAAAAAAAAAAAAAAAAAAAAAGTCTTCTTCACATTTGTCTCAATACGTGTGTGTGTGTATTTAATCCTAAAGTAATCAGTAAGAGTTTATATATACAAAATTAGGTTTATCCAGTGCCCTATTGATGGTATTTTTTTTTTTACTATTGCAAACAAGGCTGTGAAGATATTTTTAGATTGGTATTATAACTGTCATGAGAAAATGCAGAGGGTTAATTTTTAGCAGTCGCATTACTAGATCATTTGTTGTGAGATTTAAGATTTGATAGTTACTGCCAAGCTCCTCTCTAGAAAGGTGCTTTAACAGTATATGAGAGTGCTGAGTTGTCAGTCTTATTTATAGTGTATATTACTAAGGTTTTCCAATTGAAAACATATCGATGCTATTTTAATTGAGATTGTATAACATTTATAGAGTGAAGTATAGAGAACTTATATCTCACAATACTGAACATTTCTATCCAGAAACGTGATATATCTTACTTTAAGTTTTCTTCCCTTCAGGAAAGTAACAAATGGGTACTAAGTTTAATATCTGGGTGATATAATAATCTGTACAACAAACCCGAATGACACAAATTTACTTATGTAACAAACCTACACTTGTACTCTTGAACTTAAAAGTTAAAACATTTTTCTCCCTTATTTTTAGAGTTTTCTTATAGAACCAGCACGTTTATTAAATATATTCCCACCTGCATATGCTTTCATAAAAATATTTATATAATTTTCGAATAGATTCTTTGCATATATGGTACTATTGACTTTATATATTAATTTCATAAGTAGCTGCTTTAGTAAATTTTCTACGTTTGTAATATTTTGGTTGTTTCTCTTATTTTTCTACATATGTAATTCCATCAATATTTAATGATCACTTTCTCTTTTTTCATTTCTCTCTCTCTATATATCTATATCTATATATAGATATATAGATCTAAAACCTCATTTTCTTTTCTAATAGAATTGACTAAGACTTTGAGAATAAAAAGTTAAATAATACTTGTAACACTAGCCTGGGCAACATAATGAGACCTCATCTCTACAAAAAAAAAACAAAGAAAATCAGCCAAGTATTGTGGCAGTCACCTGTCGTTCCAGCTACTCGGGAGGCTAAGGTGGGAGGCTCACTTGAACCTGGGAGGTCAAGTCTACAGTAAGCCATGATTGGACCACTGCATTCCAGCCTGGGCAACAGAGTGAAACCCTGTCTTACAATAAACAAACAAACAAACAAATAAATAAATAAAACTTGTGACAGTGAATGTTGTTGCCCTGGTTTTTACTTTTTATCCTATATATCTTTCTTGAGTCAGTACAAACACCTTACATTGCTTTTACATTTTTTAAACTAATTCACTTAAAAAATTTCTTGTCCTCAAAATGATATGTTTGACTAAGCTTAACAAACCGCAGCTTTTATGCTGTCCAGACAAGCATTGTAGCACTGATTAAATATCACAAATTTTGTAGCATTCTGGAATTACTTCAATCTTTGCCTTTTTTCTTGGTTACTCCTGAATCCTGATATTAGCTATGGGTATTATGTGTAGTAAAAATTCTAAAAAGTGATCACGTCCCTGGGGAGTGGAAGTAATTCAATACAAAAGGCATAATATTAACACACAAACTGTCATTGTAAGTACTGTGAGAAATGAGGTCACTGCCATGGCTCAGAGGTAATCACGGACGGGGACATTAAGTAGATGACCATTAGCAAAAGGTAAGTTAAGGTGGAGAAGTGGAGTGCATTTAACTTTAGGGCTCATGTATTTTGTAAAATAGTCACTAGTTTTGCTTTGATATTTTGTTTGCTAAAATCAAATCTTTTACCAAACTTTTATCCTGAAGACAAAATGTGTGTAAAGAATATATTTCCATCATAAAGACATTGTAAGGTTCTAGACTGGAAAGCTGACTTGGTTTATTTCTTTGACTATCAAACATTTTAGTTTAAGAAATAATTCACTTGAGATAAAGAGACCATATTTCTCTAATAGTACTTAGCTCATTCCCAGAGGTACCAGTATTGTAAAAAGTTTAAGTGCTTTTTATCTATCTTCTCTTCTATTACCTAACCACTACATTTTGCCCTGCAATGTAAAGGAAGACATAGGGAAAACTGAGTGTCAGATTTGGTTAAGGGAGTGTTTTAGAGAGAGTAGGATAGATATTCCTTAGGAATGCATCTTCGTAGAATTGTACAATTACTTAAAAGTAATAAGACTCAATGTTTAAATTCCAAACCATATTTTTGGAGGATTATTTGTAAGAATTAATAATATTTTTAATTCTATTTTTCAGGATTAGGTCACAAAACCAATTTCAGGACAAACATAAAACATACTAACTACATTCTTCCATAAACAAATTATTATGCCTCTGATTTATTCCCGAGCTACAGGAGTGTGGAAAAACAATTAGTAACTATTCTTTAT
This sequence comes from Macaca mulatta, assembly GCF_049350105.2. NCBI lineage: Eukaryota > Metazoa > Chordata > Mammalia > Primates > Cercopithecidae > Macaca > Macaca mulatta. The sequence goes on along the minus strand of NC_133407.1, from coordinate 173,831,994 downwards.
CCTGTTTTGCTAGCAACTAATTTGTCTCTCTAAAGTATCTCTTAATCTTTCAAAATTGTGTTTGGAGCACAATGTTATGTTACAGTTTATTACCAGAGGACTTCCGGTCAATACTTTTTTAGATACCCCAAATCTAAAGGCTTTAGGGAGATTAAGAATAAAAGAATGGAGGCTGGGCGTGGTGCCTGTAATCCCAGCACTTTGGGAGGCCAAGGTGGGCGGATCACGAGGTCAGGAGATCAAGACCATCCTGGCCAACATGATGAAATCCCGTCTCTACTAAAAATAAAAAAAATTAGCTAGGCATGGTGGTGCGCACCTGTAATCCCACCTACTCAGGAGGCTGAGGCAGGAGGATCACTTGAACCCTGGAGTCGGAGGTTGCAGTGAGCTGAGATCGCACCACTGACAACCAGCCTGATGACAGAGACTCCATCAAAAACAAAACAAACAAACAAACAGAGTACCTTCAAAATTTTTTACCATGCATTGCACGTGTGTTCACAAAGGACTTCTGCGCATCATTGCATGGTACTTGCTAAGTCCTTTAATACTTCTGGCAATCCTGATGGTGCTTCCTGCTGAAATATTTTCAGCTTTCAAAGCTACCTCAACTGATCTTCAGTGCTCACCCTCAGGCTACTTTTTCTAAGGCTACTCTACCTTTCATCAGACACTACTAGCACATTCCACAGTTCTCTTTATGCTGATGCTGACTTCTCTGGAGACCACAATGCACCAAAGCCACCTTGCCTTCCATATAGAGGTTAGACAATGCTTCTTTTATTTCTATTACTTATTTGAGATAAATTTTGTTATTGATACCCAGAAGACCTTTTGGTTTTATATATTAATTTTTTATTGCTGCCATAACAAATTCAGTGCCTTGTAACAATAAACACTCATTATCTTGCAGTTTGGTAGATAAAAAATCCTACACCAGACTCAACTCAAGGTGTTAGGGGCCCATTCTTTCCTCAAGGATTTAATGGAGAATCTGTTTCCTTGCATATTCCACCTTCGAGAGGTTACCCGTATTCCTTGGCATGTTTCCACCTTCCTCCACCTTCAAAGCCAGCAATATTGCATCTCTGACCATTCTTCCTGACTACAGCTAAAAAAGGTTGATGCTTTTAAGAACCCACTTGATTAGACTGGGCACACCTGAATGACCCAGGATAGTCACCCCATTTTAAGGTCTTTAATTATATCTGCAAAGTCCGTTTTGACATACTTGCAAATGTCAAGGATTAGTACATGAACATCTTTGGTGGGCCATTATTCTGCCTGAGCTACATTCTCTAATAGTATATTGAGATTTTGGTATAAAGAGCTCCTTTCACAGTGTTTTAAAATTCTCCCATCCATTCTTTTATAGAATTCAGGCCTGAATCCATTCATTATACCTGAGAGTATAACCTGAAAGACAGACTCCTGATGCTATCCCAATTCCCCATGAAAACATTTCTGGTCATTGCTGGTTTGCACTAAGATCCATTTCCTGCCCTATTATGTCTCCTAACTTGTCTGTTTATGCTATATATTGCTTATATTGTGTTTTCAGCCTTCCAGATGTGTTCAACCAATATAAGACACTGGTGGAATATCAGAAGGTTGCAAAAGTAGAGAAACCAGGATATTTCTTGAGTTAGCAGTTTCTGGTGTGGGCTGTGTCTCTTTCAGGGTAGCAAGTCCTGCCAGAGTAGCTCTCCTTTTTAATACCCATCTTCCACCAGGGAAATCCTGCTGTGGTTCTAGCTCCCCTTGGGTGTTCCTAACTTCTAATTTTTGGTGATACCACCTCCCTACTGTATTCCTTCAGGACTTAGAGTTGGCTTTCTGCTGTTTCTGATCATTTGGTTACTTTTCTATGCCCTGCTTGGCTTTCCATCTCTTTATTACCTCTAACTACTTCCTTATATTAAGTTCTCTGTCTTTAAAACACAAGAGTGTTTTTTTTTTTCCCTCATTTACCTCTTTCTGATACCAGATGAACAAATACGCGTGCTCAGGCAGTCTGAATCCTGGGACTGAATGTGGCTTCCCCGCAGTGTCAACTTGTGCTATGTGCAAACCCAATTACAAGTTGAAAAGTTCTTAGTGCTTAACAGATGTAGTGGAGCATCTCACTTAAATCAGTAAATAATTAGTAGAGAAACTATGGAGTCAGTATATTCTGAAAAGAATAAACTTCAGTTTTAACCCACTTTCATATAGCTGACTGCTAAAAATGTTACCGATTGGCACTGGAGTTTCTGTATACAGAAGTCAAAACTTCTGGAGAAATTAGACCACCCAAGAGAAATTCTTACTGTTAGGAAGGATGCCTGATACAGAATTTGAAATTTCTTGCTGTTATGCACTGAATTGTCTTCCTCAAAAGCATAGGTTGACATCCTAAGCCCAAGTACCTCAGAATGTGACTATATTTGGAGATAGAATTTAAAATCACTAACTTTTAAAAAGAGAATTAAGATGAAGCAGTTAGGGTGGGCCTTAATCCAGTCTGATAGGTGTTTGTTTAAGAAGAAACCTGGATACACCAGGGATGCATGCACACAGAGAAAAGGTCATGTGAGGACATAGTGAGAAGGCGGCCGTCTGTAAGCCAAGGAGAGAGCCCTTAAGAGAAACCAAATCTGCCAACACCTTGATCGCCGACTTCTAGCTTTTAGAATTATAAGAACTACATTTCTGTTAAGCTATCTAGTCTATAATATTTTGTTATGGCAGCCCTAGCAAACTACTGGATTCATTCTGTGATATAAATCCCTTCCATTGATGCAAATGTCAATAGACTATTACATTCACAGAAGTCCTTTATAAGGTGTATTTGGGGAGTGGAGTAGGGGAAAGAGAGGGTGAGATGGTATCACAGAAGTATCAAAAAAAAAAAAAAACTATATTCTTTTTTTGTAAGTAAGTAAGTTCCAGAGAGAAGGGAGCTGAAAAAGGGATACTGAAATGGAGAGTTCTGTAAGAGCTGGATAATGGGAACATTGATGACTAGGAAAGTATTACCATCCTGATCTGCTCTGAACACCCCTACCTGTGAACACATACCTTACCGCAGCCCTGTGAGAAGGCCTGGAGAGGACAGGGTTTTCGTAATCATAGGGCGGTGAGTGAGCGAGCCAAATCTTAGTGAAATCTTAAAGGATATTTGGATATGTTTATTTAGCTGCAGTGGTTAATGATGGAATTAGAAAACAGTTAAATAGAAGACTTGAGGAAATAGCTGAAGGGAGACTAAGCATATCTAAGATATAGTAAGATGACAATTAATGTGATTAATGAATTACACTTACCAATGTTAAAAGGAACAAATGAGTGAGAGAGGGGGAAAAGCTGCCTTTACACCCACTTTTAAGATGACAACTGTAGCAGCATATAGCTCCATAGCAAGATAAAAAGAAACATTAATTTGACTAGAATATACACGATCTCATGTCACTCAAACGCACAAACACCCACAAACCACGCACTCATACAGATATATCTTTTCTCATATTGTTCCTTCTGCATGAAATATTCTTTATTTTTTCTTGTGCATGTTCAAGTACTAAATATTTTTTAAGCATTTAAGTGCTTTTAATACTAAATACTTTTAAGCATTTAAGTGCTATCTCCCCTTCCAGCATACCCTAAGGTGGATGAATTGCTCTTGCTCCTTTATTCCTCTCTATTAGCTTTATAATTCATTTTAGCATTTAATTAATTGAACCTTTCACATATTCATTCTTACAACTAAATTTTGAAATGTTATTCTTTTTTCATCTTTAATAGCATATAGGAAAATTTATGAACATAATAGGTACTGAATAAATATTTTCTGGGTAAAACTTTTGTTTAGAAGCTACCTTGCATAACTTTAAGAAAACAATAACCTATAATTCAAAACAACTTTTAGTCCAAGATAAAGATTTCTTTGTATTTTTCTCATTTAAGTATTAATATCTACATATGTAGAGATGATTTTTCAGCTTTGCACATGAACTCTTCTGTCTTATGTTAGATTACAGATGAGGAAATGGGTACAAGGAGTAGGAAACATTCCCCAAATGATACACTATTTAAAGGCAATAGCCCAGTAGTGATTCTAATATTTTGCTTAGATAGTGTTGTTCACTATTTCTCTATGAGAAATGCCAGCATTACACAAATGTCACTAATGTTTGCTTGCATAAAATTAGGTCCAAACCAACAATTGCTTTATTTATGCCTATTATTTACTATATACAGATCTAAGTGGGATAAAATGAATGAATGATAGGACATGATATGGTCACCCCCAATAAGCCGATAATCAAAGTGAAGAGCTGAGTTATAAACATAGGAAATTTTTAGATTGTTGTACAAGTAAAGATGTGTCGATCAATTAGATAATCAGTGACAAAATAGTTGGTTACAATGCTGTCACAAAATTTAACTTGACATTATTAAGGCACTCTACTGGAAGAAACTTTCACATATCCAGCGAGAACTCATACAGTTCAGTCAAAACAACTTTTAAAGATTGGTCAGAATTTGGTCTGAGCTCTGGGCTGATTGTGAACATTCTAAAACATTGACCTGTTTTGGATTTCCTTTACCACTTATGAATTTGCTCTTGTTCTCTAAGTAACCTGCTTTGGCTTCCTGATTTTTGGCTTAAGACTCTTAGTACCCATCTGGCAAAGGTATAGAAGATTGTACAATTAATAGTAATAGCAATAGGTACTATTAACTTAGCATGTATCATGTGCCAGGCTCTCTGCTATGTGGTTATATTATTCTTATAATTATCTTGAAAAGCAAACATTATTTTTTATACTTATAGGTGAGAAAATCATTTTGCAAATGAGAAAAATGAGGTAAAGGAGTTATGTAACTTTCTCTAGACTACTGAGCTAAGTAAGTGGTGTAAATGGATTCACACCTTGTTCTGTTCAGTTTCAGAGGCTGCAGTCTTGGCAAGGCACTTGGTGCAATTTAAAAGATAGAGAGATTAGCATTGTCTGGGGAGTAACTAAAAGATTTCATAATAGTAGTGGCATTAGTGTCACCTTTTGAATGAAGAGTAGCATTTTGACTGGTGAGGTAGATGTAAATCCAGGTAGAGGGAGTATAATGAACAACCAACTATACAATGTAAAGAATGCATTGTAGAAATGATGTAAACTCCAGTCATTCTAGGGATAATGGAGTGAGATAAGACTTGTATAGAAATATGATATAAATTATTTCTAATCATTTTGTTTTCTTAATTTGTTGCATTATGGAAAGTAATTGAAAGCTTTGAGCAATGAATGACATGGCAATAAGAGGATTACTTTACAATTTTGTATGAGAAAGGTGGTTAGAGATTTTGTTTTTCTCAGCACTAGTGAGACAGGTATTACACTTCTATTCTTTCTCTGGGCAGGGCATCTCTGAAAGAAAGGCAGCAGCCCCAGTAAGGGGCTTATAGATAAAGCTCCCATCTGCCTGAGATAGAGCACCTGGGGGAAGGGGCAGCTGTGGGTGCAGTTTCAGCAGACTTAAACATTTCTGCCTGCCGGATCTGAAGAGAGCAGCAGATCTCCCAGTACAGTGCTCGAGCTCTGCTAAGGGACAGACTGCCTCCTTAAGTGGGACCCTGACCCCCGTGCCTCCGGATGGGGAGACACCTCCCAGCAGGGGTCGACAGACACCTCATAAAAGAGAGCTCTGGCTGGCATCTGGCAGGTGCCCCTCTGGGACAAATCTTCCAGAGGAAGGAGCAGGCAGCAATCTTGGCTGTTCTGCAGCCTCAGCTGGTGATACCCAGGGAAACAGGGTCTGGAGTGGACCTCCAGCAAACTCCAGCAGAACTGCAGCAGAGGGGCCTGACTGTTAGAAGGAGAACTAACAAACAGAAAGGAATAGCATCAACATCAACAAAAAGGACAATCTTGCAAAAACTCCACCCAAAGGTCACCAACAGCAAAGACCAAAGGTAGATAAATCCATGAGGATGAGGAAAAACCAGCACAAAAAGGCTGAAAATTCCAAAAACCAGAATGCCTCTTCTCCTCCAAAGGATCACAACTCCTTGCTAGCAAGGGAACAAAACTGGATGGCCAATGAGTTTGAAAAATTGAAAGAAGTAGGCTTTAGAAGGTGGGTAATAACAAACTCCTCTGAGCTAAAGGAGCATGTTTTAACTCAATGCAGGGAAGCCAAGAACCTTAGAGGAATTGTTAACTAAATAACCAGTTTAGAGAAGAACAAATATGACCTGATGGAGCTGAAAAACACAGCACAAGAACTTTGTGAAGGATACATAAGTATCGATAGCCAAATTGATCAAGCAGTAGAAGGGATATCAGTGATTGAAGATGAACTCAATGAAATAAAGCGTGAAGACAAGATTAGAGAAAAAAGAATAAAAAGGAATAAGCAAAGCTTTCAAGAAATATGGTACTATGTGAAAAGACCAACCTTATGTCTGATTGGTATACCTGAAAGTGACACAGAGAATGGAATCAAGTTGAAAAACACACTTCAGGATATTATCCAGGAGAACTTCCCCAACATAGCAAGACAGGCCAATATTCAAATTCAGGAAATACAGAGAATACCACAAAGACACTCCTCGAGAAGAGCAACCCCAAGACACATAATCATCAGATTCACCAAGGTTGAAATGAAGGAAAAAATGTTAAGGGCAGCCAGAGAGAAAGGTTGGGATACCCACAAAGGGAAGCCCATCAGACTAACAGCGGATCTATTTGAAGAAACCCTACAAGCAAGAAGAGAGTGGGGACAAATATCAACATTCTTAAAGAGAAGAATTTTCAACCCAGAATTTCATATCCAGCGAAACTAAGTTTCATTAGCAGAGGAGAAATAATATCCTTTACTGACCAGCAAAGGCTGAGAGATTTTGTCACCACCAGGCCTGCCTTATAAGAGCTCCTGAAGGAAGCACTAAGCATGGAAAGGAAAATCGAATACCAGTCACTGCAAAAATACTCCAACATTTTTTTTAAATACTCCAAATTCTAAAGACCATTGACACTGTGAAGAAACTGCATCAACCAATGGACAAAATAACTAGCTAGCATCATAATGACAGAATCAAATTCACACATAACAATATTAACCTTAAATGTAAATGTGCTAAATGCCCCAATTAAAAGACATAGACTGGCAAATTGGATAAAGAGTTGAGACCCATTGGTGTGCTGTACTTAGGAGACCCATCTCATGTGCAAAGACACACATAGGCTCAACATAAAGTGATGGAGGAATATTTACCAAGCAAATGGAAAGCAAAAGAAAGCAGGGGTTGCAATCTTTGTTTCTGATAAAACAGACTTTAAACCAACAAAGATCAAAAAAGACAAAGAGGGCATTATATAATGGTAAAGGGATCAATGCAACAAGAAGAGTGAACTATCCTAAATTTATTTGCACCCAATACAGGAGCACCTACATTCATAAAGCAAGTTCTTAGAGACCTACAAAGAGAGTTCGACTCCCACACAATAATAGTGGGAGAATTTAACACCTCACTGTCAATAATAGACAGATCAGGGAGACAGAAAATTAACATGGATATTCAAGACTTGAACTCATCTCTGGACCAAGTGGACCTAATAGACATCAACAGAACTCTCTACCCCAAATCAACAAAATATACGTTCTTCTTAGCACCACATAGCACTTATTCTAAAATCGAACACATAATTGGAAGTAAAACACTCCTCAGCAAATGCAAAAGCATGGAAATCATAAAAAATAGTCTCTCAGACCACAGTGCAATCAAATTGGAATTCAGGATTAAGAGACTCACTCAGAAGCGCACAACCACTTGGAAACTGAACAACCTGCTCCTGAATGACTACTGGGTAAATAATGAAATTAAGGCAGAAATAAATAAGCCTTTGAAACCAATGAGAACAAAGACACAACATTCCAGAATCCCTGGAACACAGCTGATGCAGTGTTTAGAGAGAAATTTATAGCACTAAATGCCCATAGGAGAAAGTGGGAAAGATCTAAAATTGACACCCTAACATCACAATTAAAACAACTAGAGAAGCAAGAGCAAACACATTCAGAAGCTAGCAGTAAACAAGAAATAACTAAGATCAGAGCAGAACTGAAGGAGATAGAGACATGAAAAATGCTTCAAAATATCAGTGAATCCAGGAGCTGGCTTTTTGAAAAGATCAACAACATAGATAGACCGCTAGCCAGACTAATAAAGAAGAAAAGAGAGAAGAATCAAATAGACACAATAAAAAATGATAAACAGATCACCACTGATCCCACAGAAATACAAACTACCATCAGAGAATAAAATAAACACCTCTATGCAAATAAACTAGAAAATCTAGAAGAAATGGACAAATTTCTGGACACATAAACCCTCCCAAGACTAAACCAGGAGGAAGTTGAATCCCTGAATAGACCAACAACAAGTTCTGAAATTCAGGCAGTAATGAATAGCCTACCAACCAAAAACAGCCTAGGACCAGACAGATTCACAGCCAGATTCCACCAGAGGTACAAAGAGGAGCTGCTACCATTCCTTCTGAAACTCTTCCAAAAAATACAAAAAGAAGGTCTCCTCCCAAACTCATTTTATGAGGCCAGCATCGTCCTACCAAAACCTGGCAGAGACACAACGAAATAAAGAAAATTTCAGGCCAATATTCCTGATGAACATCAATGCAAAAATCTTAATAAAACACTGGCAAACCGAATCCAGCAACACATTAAAAAGCTTATCCACCACGATCAAGTCAGCTTCATTTCTGGGATGCAAGGCTAGTTCTACATATGCAAATCAATAAATGTAATCAATCACATAAACAGAACCAATGACAAAACCCACATGATTATCTCAATAGGTGCAGAAAAGGCCTTCGATAAAATTCAACACCCCTTCTTCCTAAAAACACTCAATAAACTAGGTATTGATGGAACATATCTCATAATAATAAGCACTATTTATGACAAACCCACAGCCAGTAACATACTGAATGGGCAAAACCTGGAAGTATTCCCTTTGAAAACTGGCACAAGACAAGGATACTCCTTCTCACCACTCCTATTCAACATAGTATTGGATTTCTGGCTGGCGCAATCAGGCAAGAGAAAGAAATAAATGGTATTCAAATAGGAAGTGAGGAAGTCAAATTATATCTGTTTGCAGATGATATGATTGTATATTTAGAAAACCCCATTGTCTCAGCCCAACATCTCCTTAAGCTGATAAGCAACTTCAGCAAAGTGTCAGGATGCAAAAGCAATGTGCAAAAATCACAAGAATTCCTATACACCAATAATAGACAAACGGAGAGTGAAATCATGAGCAAACTCCCATTCACAATTGCTACAAAGAGAATAAAATAGCTAGTAATACAACTTACAAGGGATGTGAAGGACCTCTTCAAGGAGAACTACAAACCACTGTTCAAGGAAATAAGAGAGAACACAAACAAATGGAAAAACATTCCATGCTTCTGCATAGAAAGAATCAATATCATAAAAATGGCCATATTGCCCAGAGTAATTTATGGATTCAGTGCTATTCCCATCAAGCTACCATTGACTTTCTTCACAGAATTAGAAAAAAACTACTTTCTAAATTTCATATGGAACCAAAAAAGAGCCCATATAGCCAAGACAATCCTAAGCAAAAAGAACAAAGCTGGAGGCATCATGCTACCAGACTTCAAACTATACTACAAGGCTACAGTAACAAAAACAACATGATACTGGTATCAAAACAAATATATAGACCAATAGAACAGAACAGAGGCCTCATATATAATGCCACACATCTACAGCCATCTGATCTTTGACAAGCCTGATAAAAACAAGCAATGGAGAAAGGATTCCCTATTAAATAAATGGTGCTGGGAAAACTGGATTGCCGTATGTAGAAAACTGAAACTGAACCCCTTCCTTACACCTTACACAAAATTAACTCAATATGGATTAAAGATTTTAACATGAGACGTAAAACCATAAAAACCCTAGAGGAAAACCTAGGCAATACCATTCAGGACATATGCATGGGCAAAGACTTCATGACTAAAACACCAAAAGCAATGGCAACAAAAGCCAAAATTGACAAATGGGTTCTAATTAAACTAAAGAGCTTCTGCACAGCAAAAGATACTATCATCAGAGTGAACAGGCAACGTACAGAATGGGAGAAAATTTTTGCAGTCTATCCATCTGACAAAGGGCTAATATCCAGAATCTACAAGGAACTTAAATTTAAAAGAAACAAACAAACCCATTAAAAAGTGAGTGAAGGATATGAACAGATGCTTTTCAAAAGAAGACATTTAGGTGGCCAACAAACATGAATAAAAGCTCATCATCACTGATCATTAGCGAAATGCAAATCAAAACCACAATGAGATACCATCTCACGCCAGTTAGAATGCCAATCATTAAAAAGTCAGGAAACGACAGATGCTGAAGAGGATATGGAGAAATAGGAATACTTGTACACTGTTGGTGGGAGTGTAAATTAGTTCAACCATTGTAGAAGACATTGTGGCGATTCCTCAAGGATCTAGAACTAGAAACACCATTTGACCCAGCAATCCCATTACTGGGTATATACCCAAAAGATTATAAATCATTCTACTATAAAGACATATGCACACATATGTTTATTGCAGCACTATTCACAATAACAAAGACTTGGAACCAAGCCAAATGCCCATCAATGATAGACTGGATTAAGAAAATGTGGCATATATACACCATGGAATACTACGCAGCCATAAAAAGGATGAGTTCATGTCCTTTGCAGGGACATGGATGAAGCTGGAAACCATTATTCTCAGTAAACTATCACAGGAACAGAAAACCAAACACATGTTCTCACTCATAAGTGGTAATGGAACAATGAGAACATATGGGCACAGGGAGAGGAACATCACACACCCAGGCCTGTCAGGGGATGAGGGGCAAGGGGAGGGACAGCATTAGGAGAAATACCTAATGTAGATGACGGGTTGATGGGTGCAGCACACCACCATGGCACATGTATACCTATGTAATAAACCTGCATGTTCTGCACGTGTGTCCCAGAACTTAAAGTATAATTTTAAAAAATAGAGAAGAGGTGGGAATAGGTGAGGAGGCCACAATGATATGCACAAGACTGCAAAGGGAGAAGTAGAAGAAAGATGAGAGAGAGAGATGAAGCAATGGCAACTAGTCCCCCTTCTGGAGATGGTTGCTCACATCAAGATAAATGATAGGAAATGGCACATAGAGTTTTCTATCTTATAATGTGCTTTTGTATTTCAATGCCTTTTTCCCCTTTCAGAGCATACATTACTCAAAGGCAGGAAATACGTGCATGCTTGGAGAGAAAATAAAGGGGTTACTAAAAAAAAAAAAAACCCAAAACCAAAAAACTTCTAATTTTAGAGAATAAATACAATTGGCATTTATTTTCCAATTAAAAGGAACAGTTGGATAAGCATGTAGAACTTTATACCCAGAGATCAGAAGACAAAAGAGGGGTAGAGAGAGATTTGGATCATCCATAGTTGACTGCCACATAAAAGTTGACAGGTTTGCCTGGCACATAGACTACAATGTGAATGGGACTCCAGGGTTGTGCGCTGGAGTTCAAACCCACACAGGGGCTGCATGCCCAAAGAGGGGTGGTTCTATTACAGGCATTAAGTGAGGGAGTACAGAAAAAGAACTTTGAGAAATGCCCACATTTAGTGGGTAAAAGGAAAAGAAATATAAACCAGCAAGGGAAAGAGGGAGAGTCACAAGCTGGTTGAGAATAGTACAGTTGCCATAGCCCATGTCTCTTTCTCTGCATGATATCTAAAACAGTCTTCAAGATTCAGTCTTTCAAAGTGAAAATAGTCTGTGGCTCCTCCTTCACAATGTAACTTCTCTCTTGCTATGTATCTGTCTTTCTCTCTGTGTGTATATGTGTGTGTGTCTGTGTCTCTCTGTGTAAGTGTCCCTCTTTCACACATGCACATATGTATACATTAGCATTTGACAACTTCTATGCTAATTTCATTGTCAGATCAAATTAGTTCATTAGAGTTAAATGATCTTTGATAAAGCACTATTTACCCACAGCACTTGTTCCTCTTACTAAAATTGATGCTAGTTAGGAAAAACTTAATTACCTTTCTCATTCTATATAGAACATTTTAATTTTAAAGCCTGATTTTCCTCTGAGAAATCGTATTTCACCTTAGAAATTTTATGAGGAATACTTTGTGGCCTTTCAATAGCCATTTCTACCTGCATTATCTCTGTAAAGGAATATAGGTGTTTAAAATGGTTATCCTTGTTTTAAAGTTTCAAGCCATCGTATCAACTTTTGATCATCATCATCTGAAACACTTTTTCTAAAGTCTTTGGTCGAAAAGTTGTATTTCAAAAACTATGCCTTTGGGGACATTTTCTTTCCAAAAGAATAATTAGTTCCTAAGAAATGACACAGTTACACATTGTCAATGTAATTAAGTGTGCTGTTGCCAAACTCAGACAAGCCTACATTTCTGTCATCCTGCCTCATGCCAGAGCCAACATATTTTTTGCTTATTATTTTATAATCACCACTTAGAGAGGCTCAACAAAGCTTCTTGAATCCTAGGAAAACCGTAAAATAAGACTGGCTACAATCCTGGCAATGCCTCAATATCAAAACATGGTAATTTAGTCCACCCCTACCACTTGTCTTTTGTAGCAATGTGTCAATTACGTAGGAATTATTCTGCTTTCTAAAATCATCAGAAGAGGGTTTTCCATGACTTTGTCCTGTAATCAATGGAAATGCATGATAACGTGGATCATCAAAAGTGAAAAACAATTTTAATCGGCATCTTCTTTTTTAGGCAAATGGTGAATAAATTTGATTTATTTTATTTTTCCTTGGCTTCTCTTTACCCATTTTTAACCATCTCTGTCATGGAGTTGGATAGCTAATATTTTTAGCTGTACATGACAGTGTTTCTCTCCTTCGTTACCACTCTCCTAGTATCAGACTTCACCTTCAGGTATGGATTGGATGGGGACAGGGGTATTTACAGGGCTCAGACTTGACCTAGTATAGTGATGCCAACTCCCTGGACACAGTGTTTGCTCTGGGATGGGAGCTAGACCCAAGTATGTCGGGTTGTCAGACAACATACAGGATTCCCACTTAATTTTAAATTTCAGATAAACATGAATAGGGGTCTAGGATATATTTTTCACCTCTGTTGAAACCTTCTCCAATAACATGTGGGATGTATTCATACTGATACAATTTATACTTAAGCACTAGTTGTTCTTTATCTGAAAATCAGTTTTAACTGGGTGTCCTTTATTTTTGTTTGCTAAATCTGACAACACTATAAGTAGGACCAGAGACTTCTTTTGTTTTGTTTGCTTATTTTATATGAACACAAGAGAAATAATTTCTGTTAGGATGTACAGGACAGGATTAAGTTGCAGCCCATCTGATAGCCACTTTCCCTGATGAGTAAGAGGAAAAGTTAGCCAAGTAAAGGGGCGCAAACACCTGAGGTGGCAGAAAGCTAAGTCTTCCGAATTCCAGCTCCTATCTGCAGGCTCTGGTACTGCAGCTCTTCCTTTTTATATGATGCACCATTCCAGCATCTTTCTCAGTTATGGCAGCCAGTAGATTACTTTTATTTGTATAAGCAAGTGGGAGTGTGAGCTGTCACTCATGCGACACTCTCCTCCTTCCCCTGGCGTCCTCCAGCATTTCTGCTTGCCCTCCATGCAGCAGCACACACTCAGACCTCCCCTCCCACACAAGCTGCCCCACCCTGCATAGCACACTGTTTTCCTGCAACAGGACCTTAAAAATTCTTGTTGAAGTAATCAGTGGATAGAGTCACAGGAAATAGGGAGTAACTGCAATACCTTGATTAAAGTATGATATGTGGCTGAGCATGGTGGCTCTCGCCTGTAATCCCAGCACTTTGGGAGGCTAAGGCGGGCAGATCACGAGGTCAGGAGATCGAGACCATCATGGCTAAACAGGTGAAACCCCGTCTCTACTAAAAAAATACAAAAAAAAAAAAAATTAGCCAGGTGTGGTGGCGGGCGCCTGTAGTACCAGCTACTTAGGAGGCTGAGGCAGGAGAATGGCATGAACCCAGGAGGAGGAATTTGCGGTGAGCCGAGATCATGCCACTGCACTCCAGCCTGGGCGACAGAGTGAGACTCCATCTCAAAAAAAAAAAAAAAAAAAAAAAAAAAGAATGATATGTAAAAACAAAGTTTTTAGGAGGACAAATCTGCCAACAATGATTTCTCATGTTTCAATCGGAAACTTTTTTTCTTTCCAGTGTTAGAATACAGAAACTGATTTCCTTCCCACAAACGGCAGTTCGTCAGATATCTGGTGGGGGGACAGCTTGTCTGTTTTCTAATTTCAAAAATGAATAATTCCTTTAAAAGCTTTAGATTTTGGTGCTTTTGTCATCTAGCTACAGGGCTCTGGACCCTTGGCCAGTGGCCAGCTTTAGAAATGGTCATTTAGGAAGCAAGGCTTCCCCAGAGAATGCATGTGCTGAGTTGCTGTCATGTTTGCTGGTGGACAGTTGGTCCCCTGTGTCCCCAAGACCACAAAGGCTTTCACGGACAGAGTCCTTCACGGGTAAGAGAAAAAGCTGGGACACATTTTTAAAAAACTTAGTACATGTAAAAGTGATGTACTTTATAAGAAAAATGTTCTTTATTCATTTTGGAAAAAATGTAGAGTCCAAATTTATCAAAGTATAAACACTGAGAGAGAAAAGCTGTGGAGATATAAAAAAGAGAAAAACAGGCACTTTGCTTCATGCATATATCAAGAAATTTTAAAAATCAAAGACAAACTAAAATCGTCAGTAGGGGTCCTGCAGGCAAAAAAGACGTCATCTAAAAAGAAGTCTTAAGGAGGGAGTGAAAAAGTAAAATGGACGAGAAAAGTATAAGTAAATGCTGTATATCTTCCTTTAGGTTTTGAGCACCTTTTGGATTAACTGCCAAAAGAAATCCTTCAAAAGTAAGTGGGTGTGTACTGTCAGGCCTGGCTTATGGGCTTCCCTGCCTTTATAGAAATCACGTCAATTAGTTTCAGCTTCATGGAACATTAGTCATAAAGGTGTGAAAGCTGTGGTCTAATCTAACCACGGGTGGCTTAATGGACTCATTTTAAACACTTTACTCTCCCTTTCTCAAGAAAATAGGAGGCACAATGAAATAAATTGCTAGGCTAAAGCCAAATATCAGGAATCCTGATATTCAACATAGTTAACCCATAGGGTGGATGTAGAATCAGCAGCAAAGGCCCGGATCAGGAGCTAAGTCTCAGATAGGCCTGGATAGATTAGAGAAATCAATCATCTGGGCCAGAGACTTCAATACTGTGAAATAAATAATTGACCTTTACAGCTAATACACAGACCAGTACCCGCTACTTGGAATTCTGACAAAGAGAATAAAGTAATTTAAACCAGATTGACCTCTATAATTTGTCCTGAGCATAATCTAACAAAGTCCAACTTGTTTTGTTTACCTGCTTTATCTCCCATGTTGAGTAAGAATATTGTGGTCAAGATGGAAGCAGGTGGTAGGGGTCTAGCCTGAAGGGGAGAGTAGAGCAGGAAATGGGGGAGGTAAGGATAAGAAGAATTTGTTGAATGCTTTTCAGGAGGATGAAGGAGTACATCAGACAATAATATATCGTCTTTGTTACCTTTTCTTTTTACACAATGTTACAGACTTCAAAGAGATTCTATATTCCAAATCTTCACAAGATTTCTCACAAGAATATTCATATGAAGCAAGGTACATACAATGAAAATGAGACTCAAGAGATTACGTGACATGCTCAAAGTCATCTGAATAATAAATAGCACAGCCTGGATAGACTCCAATGCAGAGCATCCTGAGTGATTTTCCCAGGAATCTTTTCATTTTTATGTCTATTTAATTCTGATGCCCCATTCATATGGAGACATATGATATGGACTTCCATTTACTACATATAAATAAAGAGCAATATGAAGATGGGATAAGGGAATGTCCAGAATGCCAGAATCACACTAGCATCAATAGTGGCAATTATCCAAATGACTGGGGAGAACACCAGGACCTTAGAAATGGTATTTTAGATGTTACCAAGCAAGACCACCTAAAGTAAGCCTTCACAGAGTTCCAGAAGCAAAGAAAACAGATGAAAAGGCATGAAAACATGAACACTCTAATAACAGTTAAAGTAAATGGGATTGCTCTTGGCAAGGCCTATGAACTGTATCTGATTGGAGAGAAAAATAAAACAGTGGGTGAGGTGGTGCATCCATTCCACAGATATATCTTTTAATAGGGAAGGCAGTTATAGACAAGGTGACTATCCCTTGATTTCCATGATTTTAATTTTGTGACATAATGTGTATTCATTTATATTTTCTACCGCCTATGAGTCCATACACAATTAATGGTTAAATTTTTGAAAATATAAAGATTTTTACTCATAAAATTTATCATTCAAGGTTGGGATGCATACACTTTTGGCAAGAAAAGAGCAACAAATTTGTTAGAAAGTAGTTTTAATTGGGATCCTTTAAAGGAACCTTGTAGGATCATGTTACTTGACACATAAGGAGAATATTGCTCTAGCTTGTGGCTTCAGTGATACATTTTTTTATGGACTGGTTGCCAATGATTCTCACTCACGAAATGTATAGGGAAGTCTGTTGACACTTCTTATCCTCTCTCTCTCTTTTACCTGATTTGAAGCAAAAATAGTCATTTTGGAATTAGGAGGAAAAGGACAAGTGAACTTTTGACTTAATCTTAACATTACTGAGCTTCTGAGCTAATGAAAGCAACAAGTTCTTACTTTCAGATTTTGCATTCTGTGACTAAACAAAAAAGACTCCATTTTTAAAATTACTTTTAAAAAATACCTAATCAGATATTTTATTAATTGAAACCAAAGGCATTTCTAACTTCACCCTAACTCCCTGTCTTGTTTTCTCTTTCAGCTTTGTGTCAGTCTTTCTGTTGTGGAGCCTTTTTTTTTTTTTTTATTTTTCAGTCTTTTTGTCTGCCTAGCATTTGCGTCCCCTTTCTATGGGAGGTTAATCTTCATCTTGGTGGGAGAAAGAGCAAACTTTAAACTTTAGAAACATTAACTATATAAACTATAAAAACTAAAAATGCCAGATATGTTCTCATCCTGATTTGAAGCCAGGGTTTGGGCAAATACTTTGGGCTCTCTATATTGGATGCACTCATACCAGTTTTTGAGTAGGAAGTTAGTGACACCAAAAAACATGGAAAGTGACTCATTCTCTGATAAAGGAAGTGGTTACAGCACAATTGTGTTCTTGATATATCAGTGACAACAGTTTCTAGGACACTCAGTGTTCTAGTTTTGTGGGGGCAGAAGTAGTTTCCTCATCAGCCCAGTTTTGCAGCCTCAATTGGGGCATTGTTTCAAGATTCATTGTTCTGAGCAAGATGATTCCGCTCTCCTGGTGATTCAGAGAGCTACCAATTAGTTTTTAAAATAAAGTCTTTTTTATCCTCCCGTTTATTCAGTCATGATTGATTTATTTTGCTTGATGTATTGTCTATCTCTTAGGCCAAAAGAATAGAGGTCAGAGAAGAGGAGCCTGGCTGGTGGAAACATCTCGCCTTTTCTGCGTGGGTATGCTGTCACCTTTTACAAATGAATAAGCATGTTAATAAGCTGACAAGAGAAAGAGAGAGGAAGAAAACACTGAAAAAAATACAAATAGGCTGGACTCTGTGGCTCATGCCTGTAATCCCATCACTTGGGGAGGCTGAGGCGGGCGGATCACAAGGTCAGGAGTTTGAGACCAGCCTGGCCAATATGGCAAAACCCCGTCTCAATTAAAAATACCAAAAAAATTAGCTGGGTGTGGTGGCAGGCGCCTGTAGTCCCAGATACTCAGGAGGCTGAGGCAGGAGAATTGCTTGAACCCGGGAGGCGGAGCTTACAGTGAGTCGAGATTGTGCCATTGCACTCCAGCCAGCCTGTGCAACAGAGCTAGACTGTCAAAAAAAAAAAAAAAAAAAAAAAAAAAAGAATCACAGCATTTATGGCTTTAAGGATCTGTGTAAAAAACTATTGGTAACACTTTAGGGTACGTTTAATGATATCAATTGATGTGTCTCTATCATTCATTCATATATCCTTCATTCATTAGGTAGCCAGGCTCTGTGCTTCTTTGTCTCAAGGATGTTTTGAGTTTGAAAAAAAAACTGAAGTTTTACTTCCAACCTAGGTTTTCATTTTCTAAGTCCATACCTTTTGATAAAATTGTGCTTGATTCCCTTGAAAGAGAGGAGAGAGAGAATGCCTCCTAAGTAAAATAAAAAAAAAAAAGGAATTACTTTTATTCATAGTGAAGAGTTTCCTTACACCCAGTTTCCTTACTCCTAGATCTGGAGATCTGTGATACCTCCAGACAGGAGTGCAAGGACACAGAACCACTGTAGGGATCCCTCAAAGGCCACAGCCGGGCCCTGCTCACTATCAGTGCTGTGTGGAGGAAGTAAGACTTCAGGACGAATGTTGGTGGGTTTCAGGCTTGCCAAAGTTTGCTCCATCCTCAGTGTGGCGCACCGAAGCATCAGTCAGGAAGAAGGCTGGATTTGGAGGGACCCTGTGGAACAGATTCCAGTGTCTAGGTAGTAAACACTGGACACATGGCCAATGACCCAGGGGCCACCTTATGTCATTGTGCTACCTAAGACCTTCACATACTTCATTACCCTGGTAGTAGAGGGTCCCCAAGAATTGCTGAGATAGATTTTTGACTATCTTGGCAAGAAGTGGACAAGAAGTAAGTATTAAGTCCATTTATAGAAAATAAAGAATTGCATTATTATATTAGTTTGTTAGGGCCGTCATAACAAAGTACGTAGACCCTATGGGTTAAACAACAGATATTTATTTTCTCAAAAATATGGTGGCTAGAAGTCCAAGTCAAGGTGTCAGTAGAATGATTTCTCCTGAGGCCTTTCTTGTCTGGTCTTCTCCCTGTGTGTTTACTGTGTGTGCATGATCTTTGTGTATCTGTGTCCTAATCTCCATGTGTTAATAAGTACACCACTCATATTGGATGAGGCTCCCCATATGACCTAATTTTTCCTAATTTACCTTTTTAAAGACCCTATCTCTATATACTGTCACACTCTCAGGGACTGTACTTTAGAACCTCAGCATATACATTTTGCGGGACACAGTTTATTCCATAACAATTATATTTTGCCCAACTGAGTTTGAGATTGTGTTCAAGTTTTCTCTATGATGATGTTACAAATTATTATGTTACTAATAATACAAATAATAATAGCAAATAGGTATTAGGCACTTTTAAAAAACATTTTATGTGGTAACTCATTTAATCCCTGCAATAGTCCATTGTAAGAGATATATTGTTCACATTTTATTAGTCAGAAAGCTGAGGCATGAAATATTTCTGTAACACTTATAAACACTAGGCTACACTGTATCCCAATAAAAGTAATACAGTACTTACTAAGCATGGAAAGTATGGCATAACTGATCCTCCAGTTGGATCAGAGAAGGGATTTTTGCCCACTATGACATTTCCCATTTTGTTCTTGGTTCCTGAAGGTTCTGTCCTATCATTTAACATCGGTAGCTGTATTAGTCAGGGTTCTCTGGAAGGGCAGAAGCAATAGGATACATGTATATATAAAGGGAAGTTTATTAAGGAATATTGACTCACAGGATGACAAGGAGAGGTCCCACAATAGGCTGTCCGGAAGCTGAGGAGCAAGGAAGCCAGTCCAAGTCCCAAAACTGAAGAACTTGAAGTCCAATGTTCGAGGACAAGAAGCATCCATCACAGGAGAAAGATGTAGGCTGGGAGCATGAGCCAGTCTAGGCTTTTTTTTTTTTTTTTTACATTATTCTGCCTGCCTTTATTCTGGCCACAGTGGCAGCGGATTAGATAGATTGCGCCCACCAGGATTGAAGGTGGGTCTCCTTTCCCAGTCCACTGACTCGAATGTTCATTTCCTTTGGCAACACTCTCATAGACACACCCACAACGATACTTTGCATCCTTCAATCCAATCAAGTTTACACTCAATATTAATCATCACAGTAGCCATTGGTAATGCTAAAATTGGCTGGCTAGTCATCAGAGGTGAGATAAAACTCTTGAAATTATCTTATTATTATTATTATTTTTTTGTGTGTGACGGAGTCACGCTCTGTCACCCAGGCTGGAGTGCAATGGCACAATCTTGGCTCACTGCAACCTCTGCCTCCCGAGTTCAAGTGATTCTTCTGCCTCAGCCTCCCGAGTAGCTGGGACTACAGGCACATGCCACCATGTCCGGCTAATTTTTGTATTTTTAGTAGAGACAAGGTTTCACCATACTGGCCAGGCTGGTCTCGAACTCCTGATCCACCCGCCTCAGCCTCCCAAAGTGCTGGGATTACAGACGTGAGCCACCACGCCCGGCCAAAATTATCTTCTTTTTTTATTGTAGGGTACAGATATTTGGGTCTCTGGTTTCTATGTTATAGATAAAATCATAGTATAGAAATGCTGCGAGTCTACAGCCTTATTATTATTTTTTTAATTTAATGGGCCTAGATTTCGCTCTGTAATAAGAAATATTGCCAAACCTAAATCATTAAGGGTGCAATCTCCCTGGGCATTTAAAGTCTTATTTTTCAGTCTTAGGATCCATCCTCTTTGTTCAGTTTATTTGGTTGTTTTTTCGTACTCTTCAGGTTTTGAGTGACTTTACTGGGAATTATGCGAGTCAGGGTCTACAAGATATTGATCTAGGACTTATTTCCTTTCTCTAATCATTTCAGGTCAAAGCTCCATTCCACTCTCCGGCTTCCATGGAGGAAGGGCTGAACTGTGCCAAGTTATTTTGAGGTTTGGGACAAAGAATTGAGCACAGTGGTGAGTTGTTTTGAAATGAGAGACCGAGCCAAGGATATGTTCACTTAGTGAGAGGTCGCATCTTCTGCAAATAAAAAAGCAATCAGATCTCTCTCAATAAGACTGGTTGTTATGTGAAGGCACTATAAAGTATAAATAATATGCAAATTGTATTTATTGTTGCTATTGTTCTCTACTTCTGTGGTGTAACCCAATAGTAGCAGATGCTAGTCACTTTATAAAAACTGGAACTAAAAATCAAGAACTACAGTTGACCTTTGAACAATATAAGTTTGAACTGCATGGGTCTACCTATAATCAGATTTAAAAAAAAAATACAACTGGGCTTCTATATTGGCTGGTTTGCCACCCACTACCAAACAAACGCATTGAAAACACAGTGTTAGCAGGATGTGAAACCTGCATATACGGAGGGCCGGGGGCGAATTTCATATCTGCAGGTTCTGCAGGGTTGACTGCGGGACTTGAATATGCACCAGCTTTGGTGTTTGTGGGCAGTCCTGGAACCAATACCCCGCAGATACCAAGGGATGACAATATTTATTTTGAAATAATAATACAAAAACATTTAACAAAATGATTATAGCAATTCATCTTAATCCTGGCTTCGCAGTAGAATTGCTAGGAGGCTTCATAGTCATGTTTGACTCTATCAAGATTAATTACATCAGCAGCCCTTGAGGTAAGGCCCGAGTATTACTAGTTTTTGAAACTTTCCAGGTGATTCTAACATAAATCAAGGATTGAGAATCAGTGAGCTATAGGAAGAGCTATCAGGCTTAGTTAGCTACCAGCTGCATGTAATTAAAACTCCTGAGTAAGAGTGGATTAAATAAAATAAATATTTTTTTCTCTTACTTAAAAGAAATCTGGAGGGAGACACTGCAGGGCTGGTGTGGTGGCTCTGTGCTGCTATCAGGAACCCACGCCCATGCCACCTCTTTCTCAGCATGTGACTTTCATTCA
Organism: Macaca mulatta; assembly: GCF_049350105.2. NCBI lineage: Eukaryota > Metazoa > Chordata > Mammalia > Primates > Cercopithecidae > Macaca > Macaca mulatta. The sequence goes on along the minus strand of NC_133407.1, from coordinate 173,810,080 downwards.
CAAGATCACCTCATAGCAAGATTTGTTATGTATGTAACCATTATTTATTGGGCGCCTACCCTATCACTGGAACTGTTCTAGGTTCTAATTGCATTTTAGATACAGTGGCCACAAAATACCTTGCTGAAAAGGTGATGTTTGAGTAAAAAACTAAAGGAGGTTTAGGAGAAAGCCATGCAGATATCTGTGGTAAGTATTCCACACAGAGCAAAGAAACCTAAGTCCCTGCTGTATTTGCAGAAAAGCAAAGAAGCCAACGTGGCTAGCACTAAATGAGTACAGTGTTAAGCAGAAGGGACATGAGACAGATGGGAGAGGGGGACATACTGAGTAAGCTTTCTAGGCTCTGAAAAGACTTTCAATTCATTTCGCCCCTGAGAGTACAAGGTGGGTAGGGTGTTAAACAGAGAAGGGACATGATCTGACTTATGCTTTAGTTTCATTAGGATCATTTTGGCTGCTGTGTTAGAGAATAAACCAACTAATGGACCAGGTAAAAGCCTAAAGACAAGTCAGAAGGCTATTGTAATTATCAGGGTGAGAGATGCTGGTGGTTCCAACCAGGATGGTAGCTGTAAAGGTGATAAGAAGTGTACTGATTCCAGATTTAATTTGAAGATAGAGCCAATACTGTGTGTAAACAAAATGAGGGTGGCACAAAAGCAAAAGAGAGGAGTCAGAATGGTTCCAAAGGTTTTGTGCTGATAAACTGGAAGAATGTTGCCGTTTACTGAGATGGGGAAGACTGCAAGAGGAGAAGATTTGGGTTGAGACCAAGAGTTCAGTTTCAACATGTTAAGTTAAAATGCCTATTAGACATTTGTGTCAGTTATCAATTTATTGCCTCTCAGCTCCAATGTATGCTCTGTGATAAATAATAGCATTGCTTTAAGCATTTCTCCTTTAAAGTGAGCACAATGATAAAATTTCTCAGTAGACAGTGCTGGGGGGCATTGCAAGGAGACTTTCCTGCCGTTTCTGTCAGAGGCTAGGCATTGGCAGCGTGGGCGTGAACACATCCAGCGAATCCTCCTTTGTCCTAGGATCAAGACCCGGTCCCTCTGTGTCCTTGCAGCCTCACCTGGCTGATGATAACATTTTTACTTTTTTTTGGTTTTCTTTGCAGCCCCATTAACATGGAAACCAGAGTCCCTACATTCTGTGAGGGCCTTCTTCCTCTGCTTGTGCCCCAGTTCCCTCTGTAAACCACTGGCTAATGATCACCTTGTCACATCAGCACTCCAGAGAGGGGCCCATTGCTTTGCCAGCAACTACAGACTGGCCTTCTTTATTATCCAATAGTCTGAACTGTAACCTCTCCAGTAAAATTTGAATTTCTTCCAAGTTTTCCCTTGCTTGAGTATCGTCCCTCAGTCTTAGGGTACCATATGTTTGCTTTTTTATAATAGTTAATAATTCTTTATTTTACACTTCCCTGTTTAACCTACTGTATGGTTTCTATCTGCTAGTTAGACACAGGCTACTATAACCCCCAGCTGAAGATGACGTGTAGGCAGTTGGAAATATAAGCTTGGAGTTCACAGGATAGATTCTTGGTGGGAATACACATTTGGAATACACAATATTGTATAAATAAGGACAAAAAGCATGAGACTGAATTGACTCTTAAAGGAAGTGCATTTATAGAGAAAAGAGAAGAGATACAAGACTAAACCTTGTTCTAAAATTTGCAGGAAGAAGAAATAAGGAGAATGTAGCAAAGGGGCTTGAGAAGCAGCCTTAAGAAATAGAGAAAGACACAGGAAAGTATTTAAAGGAGGATAATATAGTCAATTATGTTAAATGAAACTGATTGGTCAATTTATAAAATGGTGGAGAATTTGCCATTGGATTGGGCAGTGTAAAGGTATTTGGTTTCAGCAGTTTCACTGGGGAAGAGGGAATTAAATTCTAATAGATGTGGGTTCCTGAAAGAATGAGACAACAAAATTATAGACAGTTTGTATAGATTCTTTTAAGAAGCTTTGCTGTGAAAAAAAAAAAAAAGAAATGTGGGTTAATGGATAGAGGACAGTGTGGAGTTAAGGGATGAGTTCTTGTCTTTTTAAGTGATAAAAGGAAAAACAGTGTTTTTTTTGGTTTGTTTTTTGTTTTTTGTTTTTTTTGCCAATGGGAAAGTTCCAGTAGGAAAAAAAAATTGTTGATGAAGAAGAGAGAGGAAGTAATTCTTGGAATACTGGAGCAATGTCTTTGAAAAGAACGGAGGAGATGGGATCTTGTATACAGGTGGTGGGGTTTATCCACAGTCACAGGAAAGAAGACAAAATACCTGGGGGACACCAAATGCTACTATATAAGTCGATATGGTGATGGAAACATGTAGAAGAATTCTTTTGATTAAATCCATTTTTCCCATATAAGAAGTAACATTATCAGCTGAGACTAAAGGTGTGGGAGGAGGGGTTCCAGGCTTGAGAAGACAGAAGTTATACATAACTTCTTGTATATGTCTTGAGAAGATATAGTTTACAAAGAGTGGAAGAATAAATTAACTAAAGAAAGATACAATTTGCAAGTGACTTTATGAGTCAGTAGTCATGGCGAAGTTAGAGGGAAGATGGCAGAGCAAGAAGCACCAGAAATACATCTCTACACATAAACAACTATTGCACTGACAGAATCTGTCTGATGTAGTTATTTTGGAACTCTGGAGTCTATTGAAGGCTTCCAACCTCCAGGAGAAGGCTTGGAAGGTAAACTGTGGTTACTTTCAGTCACTTTTATCTTTTGGCCCAGTAGTCGCTACCCTTTCCCTCACTCCTGGCCCCATACCAGACAGCCTGTACACAGATACCTGGAGCAGTTTTTGGGAGGCAGTGTGGGTGATAAGGACTCTCTGTCCACTAAATACTGAAGGTTTGTTCTCTGCCTGCTGATTGCTGCTCTGGTAGTGAAGATGCAGACACAGAGGCACGGAGCCATTATTGCCTTCCTTTTGCAATCCTGTCCCCTTCCAGCTGTGGTGACTTCCAGGGAATTTAAAGTATTATCTCTGCTTCATTTTTCTCCTTTCCCCCTTTGTGGTGCCAGATGTTTAATCACTGAAATATTCAAAAGAAACCACATATACAGGGGAATTTAGAAAGTGACTATGCATACCAAAGGAAAGTACAGACTCAGGAAAGACCCGAGAAGATCTTAAATCCATGCCTTGGGCTGATTACCAGCATGTGAATACTCTGCAACAGTAAGAAACAAAAGAAAACAAAATAAATCAGCAAACCTTGAGGAAGGAGAAGGACCTGAGAAGAATCTACAAATTTACCACATTATAAGATTTGAAAGTCCAGTATTCAATGACAAAAAAATCACATTATATAAAAAGATAAGAAGGCATTACCCATTCAAAGGAAATGAAATTAATAAACAGAGCCCATTTCTGAGACAGATCATATGGCAGACTAACTAGGCAAAGACTTTAAAAGAACTGTATTAAAGGTGCTCAAAGAGTGAAAACGAGAAGACAAAGTCAAGAGAAAATAATGCAACAAGATAGGAAATATTAATAAAGAGATTGAAAAGTAACCAAAAAGAAATTCTGGAACTGAAAATTACAATAACTGAACTGAAAAACTTATTAGAGCTATGGAAAAGCAGATATAAGCAGGCAGAAGAAAGAATTATGAACTTAAAAACAGGACAATCAAAAGGTCTGAGGTACAGAATAAACAAAAAAAGTTTGAAGAAAAGTGAATAGAGTCTAAGTGATTTCGTGTACACCATTAGATAGTCCGACATCTGCATTGTGGGAGTCTCAGAAGAAGAAAGAGAGAAAGAGGAAGAGAATATTTGAAAAAGTAATGTTGAAAAACTTCCCAAATTTGAGAAAAGATACGTATACAAACATCCAAGAAACCCAACAGACTCCAAGCAGAATAAATTCAAAGAGACCCACGTTGAAGCACCTTTAAATCAAATATTAAAAGCCAAAGACAAAGACAGAATCTTGAAAGTCACAATGGAGAAGCAACTTTCTACATGTAAGGGATGACTGGTAAGAATATCAGTAGATCCTCGTCAGAAACTTTGGAGGCCAGAAGGCAATAAGTTGGTATATTTAAAGTGCTGAAGAAAAGAAACAAAACAAAACAAAAAACCTGTCAACCAAGATTCCTACATCTGGCAAAACTGTCTTCAAAGTTAAGAAAAAAAATTAGGACATGACCAGAAAAAGCAAAACTGAGTCAGTTTGTTACCACTAACAACTAGACTAGTATGAAATGCTAGTTACCACTAGACTAAGATGAAATGCTAAATTAAGCCCTGGTTCCATTTGAATTGAAAGGACACTAGATAGTAACTCAGATATGTATGTATCAATAAATACCTCTGGTAAAAGTATTTACATGGATAATTATATAAGCTAGTATTATTGTAACTTTGGTTTGTAACTCCACTTTTTTTCCTATACCATTTAAGACAATAGAAACCAATGTTTAGTCTATGTTTCTGGACACACAATGCATAAAGGTGTAATTTTATTACATTGGTAATGGAAAAAGGGTAGAAATAAAATAATATAGTAGTAGAGTTTTTGTATGTTATTAAAATTAAGCTGGTATAGATTCAAATTAGAGAACTATAACTTTAAGACATTAAATATTATTCTCATGTTAACCACAAGTACAGAAAGTAGAACGGTTGTTTCCAGGGATTGCAGATAAAGGGATTGGAGAGTTATTTTTTAACGGGTGCAGAGTTTTAGTTTTATAAGTGTATTTAAATAAAGTTCTAGAGATGGATACTACTAATGGTTGTACCACAGGGTGATTTTACTTAATGCCATTCAAATGTACCCTGAAAAAATGGTTAAGATAGTAAATCTTATATTACGTATATTTTGTGACATTTAAAAATTAGGGTGGATGCAGTGGCTCAAGCCTGTAATCCTAGGACTTCAGGAGGCCAATGTAGGAAGATCTCTTGAGGTCAGGAGTTTGAGACCAACCTCGGTAGCATACCAAGACATCGTCTCTAAAAACAAAAACAAACAAACAAAAAAACCCCAAATGTCCATCAGTGACAGACTGGATTAAGAAAATGTGGCACATATACACCATGGAATACTATGCAGCCATAAAAAAGGATGAATTCATGTCCTTTGTAGGGACATGGATGCAGCTGGAAACCATCATTCTCAGCAGACCATTGCAAGAACAGAAAACGAAGCACCGCATGTTCTCACTCACAGGTGGGAACTGAACAATGAGATCACGTGGACACAGAAGGGGAACATCACACACCGGGGCCTATTGCGGGGTTGGCGGAAGAGGGGAGGGATAACATTAGAAGATATACCTAATGTAAATGACAGGTTAATGGGTGCAGCACACCAACATGGCACATGTATACATATGTAACAAACCTGCACATTGTGCACATGTAATAAATAAATAAATAAATAAATAAATAAACTTAAAAAATAGTTAAAAGTCGAATTTAAGATGAGACCATTCATTATGGTTTTGTGTCTATATTCCGTTTTAGTAGTGTGGTTACAGATAAAGAGCAAATTAAAATGTGAGTTTCCCAAGATTTTAAGACAATTAGGTCATGTGAAAAGAGGATCAAGAAACAAAGAATATACAAAGCAATTAATGTAGTGATTGATTGTGAAATGCAAGCTGATTGCTAAAACTCTCACTGACCAAGTTTGTAACAGAAGGGAGCAGAGGACAGCAAAACGGTGCTGACTAGTCAACTTCTTTTAAAAAGCCCTCTTGGAAGTCCCCAAAACTTACATTTCAGTGGCCAGATTAGTCCTGTGGCAATACATAGCTTATAGGGATTCTGGAAAATCTAATCTTTCATTTTAAGGAGCAATACATTCTTCTAAAACCATGTTATTTGCTAGGGAAGAAGGGGAGTGCACACAGAAAGCAACTAGTCTCCGTCACAGTATGAAACAATGTCTTGCCTAATGAGTATCTTTAAAGGAGGAGAGAAGAAGTTGATTTAGCCTGTGGTTGGGATGGGGAGTAAGGTGGGATGTTCTCCTTTAATTAGAGGTAGGCACAAGGCCATTTAGGCAAAAATAGGAGTCAGACAACAGTATGCTTTTTTGCTCATCCATACATCTCTCTTCATCTTCTTCCTCAAGTCCTTATCTTTTAAGACATAAGACTGATGTACTTTCATCCGTTTACTTACAGAAACTTATTTCAGGAAAGGATGTGGTAAACCTAATTTCATTAAATGGTTCAAATGACTGATAAAGTATAGAGTCATTCATTCAATGGTAGAAACATTTCTAAAGGGGATAGAGCCTGAAGCTAACAGATACAACATCTTGTTGGAGTAGGTTCCTAGCTTAGGAAGTGAAAATAATTTAAAGAGATTGGGTACTTCCCAGAACCTCCCTAATGACACTACCTTGGCTATCCCCTGTCTAAGTGCTCCTAAGGGTATCACTGGCCAGAGCTTCATGATTCAATCTGTCAGACTGTCAATCTGGCAACAGTTATTACATTCAGTCTGAGACGAAACAAAAGGAGCATTTTGCAATTGAATTGAATAAAGGTTAATAGCATAAAAGATGCAGAAATCACGACCACATAGCTGTGGGGACTCAGACTTTTTACCACTTAATCAGTGAATGCTGGGAAGTCGAGTTAACCTCATGGCATCTAGTAGAATTGGCCTAGTACAGACAGAAGCACATTTCTTTCACTGCCCACTAAATAGTCAAATAGAATTGACTGATTATTTGCCACATGCTACCAAGAGATAGTGCATGTGATAGACTACAGAATAGGAATGCTGCTCAACATGAATTTTATTACCTCTCAGCACCTGCTCCAGCCAACAGTCATTACTATCTATGGGAGGGTGTGCTAAGATTATCATTATTCCTGTATCTTTGCATTTGTATTCTGCTGACTACCGTGCAAGGTAAAATTGATAAATGGAGGAACTGATTGTGAGTGGCAGAAACCTGTGGCTGCAAATCCTTTGCAAGCATGAAATATTAGGAAAGGTTGGGGGGATGGATTGTTTGTGTAATTGGAATCATTGTTTAGATAAACCAGCCTTTCCCTCTCTTTATTTTTCTCAATCTCCTTCCTCCCCCCATCTCTATGTTTCTTTCCTCTATTATCTTTTGTCAAGCATTTTATTTTGATAAGAGACAAGAAAAAACATAGCAATAACCAAGACCAACACCATTAGGCTAAAAGTCCAAATAAACCTAATTCTTCGATCAGTGGGATCAATGCTAGAATTGGATAAACCTGTGTATTAGGAGCCAGGGCTAATATTTACTCAGGATAGCCAGGCCAGTTGTTGAAATACCTATCTGTTGTACCTATCTGTTGACCCAAACCTTTGAATATATCCTTGCCACCAAGTCCCTTGCTGGGTCCATAAGGGTCCCTAAGATTCTCAAGATTTCTCCAATATCTAGAAACTAAAGCTTTAGACACTGACTTGGTAGAGACTCAGCAGGATGTGCTCTTGTCTCTTACTGGACTGCTCTGAGCGCATGTCACATCAGTTGTAACTGCTCAAATTCTTAACTGCTGGAATGCCCCCCAAAGACTCAAACAAGAAAAGATGCCGTGGGGTAGGAAATATAAAATTAATTGCTTTTGAATAATATATTGGCTTTATGTTCTTAGGAGCAAAACCAGGCTCTTAGTCCTCTTGGGTCTTTGGTGAGGAGTCGAATCAGTATTCGTTTTGCGCATCAAAATGCCTGTTGTTCAGTAGGGAATATCAACTCAGTGTCGGAATAGATGCACAAAAGTAACAGAACATGCTGACTCCACGGGTCAGGGACCCCCCCACAGGTCTAACGCATTTTGTGTGGTCTACTGTAACCCTTCCAACCTTTGCTTATTAGTATGTAACTAGATTACTACTGCATGCATTATTTGTAGGTGCCCTTATCTGGTCGGGGCTCCCAGAGGATTTAAATTTTACCTTTTGACTATTTCTTTCCTTTAAAATTCAGCAGACATAAAAAATGTTTCATATCTTTAGCAGGATTCATGTCTTTTCAATCATAGTTAACAATGGTGTTCTCTGACAGAAATTACATCCTCTGCCGCATTATTATGTGCATTTCTTTGAACCACCATTTGTACGCTGTGTGTGATTGGGTCTGTACAGATTAAAATAGCACCAAGAGAGCCAATTTAAGGCTTGGGATGAGTGAACCTGAACATTAGAGACATTCTGGCAAGCACACACCTCGTAAATCCTGTTGTTAAGTTTGCGGTGCCTGCCATGGAATGTGCAGCTCAGGCACTTTACCCTCGTTAGTGCAAAGGTAAATTGTAAGGGCTCTCACACAGCTCCAAGGGGAATAAAGAAGAAGGGGGAATGGAAACGACTCTCTTAAATCTGGTAACTGTCCTCCTTGGCACCTTAAGATGCAAATATACTAGTCAGAAAGCTAAGACCTTTGCTAATTTTAGTGTTATGCTAATTAAATACATGCTATTATTTAGTAAAAAGAAAGAATGGCTTTTGCCTGCATGTTCAAAATAGAAGAGGGACTAGAAAAAATATTCTATAAATAGTTTATTGATAAGATATGGTAAATATGGTAAAAGATGAGGCTCATGATGGCAGTCTGAAAATTGAATATCTATTTTCTTCAAAAATTTGTGATCTTAAATAACAAATATATTTGCCTGATATGATCATCTCTTGGAGCAGTGCTTCTTGACTTTGTTGGCATGTTAGAATCTCCTGGGGAACTTTAAAAAATACTAAAGTCTTAGTCCTGCCCAGAGACATTCTGCTTTATTTGGTCTGGGGTGTGATCTGGCGTCAGAGTTTTTAAAACCTCCGTGGGAAACTTTAATGTGTAGTAGAGGTTTAGAACCACTTGGTGAAAACCACTTTGAATCATTGAGTTTGGGATGAGGTTCTTTTGTGACACAAAAGCTTTTTAAAAAGTAAGGAATCACCTATTTATAATTGTATATTTTCAATATACATATATTTGTCAAACTGTAAGTGGGTCAGTAAATAATTGTTTAAAACTTTAAGCCTTGGAAACATTTTCATTAAGAGATTGAATTTTTAGTTGAATATATCGAGAAATATGGTTTAATAGCATAGTTTAACACTATAGTGCATAAAGCTAATATAAATCCAGAACTGTATATATTTTAAATTTTATAGTATCTTTAATTCCAAGTCATTGAGAAGTAAAAACAAATCAACAACTCTGGAGTTTTCATTGTTAATGTTTTAATGAGAAATATTTTCCTGTAGGTACTTAGCAAAAGCAGTGGTATTTCTACGTAACAAAGTAATATTTCTTTTCCATTGAAAGAAAGACAATAATCTCTAGACAGAAGATAATGGCAGCTGAATGCTGAAGACAATTTATCTGATTTTATTACAGTTAGTTAAGAACGCCAGGGTTTCTGAGCATCAAACCTGCTCTATATCAGAGACAAGGGGAGATTATTTTGATGCTTCCAACAGTCTATGAGCTGAGTGAAATCTGTTGGAACTTTGAGATCAGGAACTGGCTTTGATACAATTATTTATCATTGCTTGGTTATCTACCAATGTGAAGGACAAATTCCCTTCATTAGTAACTTAAAACCCTTTTGGTGGGATCTTTAAAAGTGTCCATTAAGTCTTTAAACATTTGTGTGTGGGGGTGTGGGTGTGTGTGTGTGTGTGCAGAGTAACACCACTGGTTGATTATTTTTTAAAACATTGAAAAATGTCTATTAAAAGGTATCATAATACATCTTTTAGTTCCTTCAGAAATAAATCACCTTCCTTATCTGTCTTTGCTAGATCTGAGTAGAAAATAATGTGAATATTTAAACTAATTGTTCATTCTCCAGTAAGACAGTAAAGTTTCAAGCCAAGACATCCCTAGGTGGCCCTCATCTGCTAGGAATCTACTTCTATCAAAGCAGGGTGAGATAAAAGATGTTAAGAGAAAATTATATATCAGTTTACACTGAGGAGTAGCCTGATAGTTGATGGACAGCATTATCTTCATGGTTCCAGCAGAAGTGTCTTAGAAATATTAATAGTTGAGTTTTAGAGAGTATAATTCTCTAATACAAGAGGTTTTTGATTTATGGATAGTCATGAAACAAGCTCTATTCATTTTACAAGTGCCTCAGTAAAAGATGTTGCAAGACATCTTTGTAGAACTGATGCTATTGTCCACAAAGAGCAGGATTTGAATTTCAATGTTTTCAACTTTTCTTTCTTTTTTTGTTTTCCAATCAATTTAGAGGTTTATTTTGTCAAGGTTGAGGGTGTGCCTGGGAAAATGAGACACATTACGGTAAGATCTGGGGCCCATGGTTTTCCAAAGAGGGTTTTGAGGGCCTATATATGTATATATAAACCCTTATATATATATATGCAAAACTTATATATACACACACACGTATTCAAGCTCTCAAAACCCTCCATGGAAACACACACACACATATACATATATATACACACATATAAAATATAAACACACACACATATACATATATATACACACATATATAAATACACACACACACACACATATATATATATATATATATTTTTTTTTTTTTTTTCCTTGAAACAAGGTCTTGGCCAGGCGCGGTGGCTCACGCCTGTAATCCCAGCGCTTTGGGAGGCTGAGGCGGGCGGATCACAAGGTCAGGAGATCGAGACCACGGTGAAACCCCGTCTCTACTAAAAATACAAAAAATTAGCCGGGCGCGGTTGTGGGCGCCTGTAGTCCCAGCTACTCGGGAGGCTGAGGCAGGAGAATGGCGTGAACCCGGGAGGCGGAGCTTGCAGTGAGCCGAGATCGCGCCACTGCACTCCAGCCTGGGCAACACAGCGAGACTCCGTCTCAAAAAAAAAAAAAAGAAACAAGGTCTTGCTCTGATGCTCAGGTTGGAATGCCATGACACAATTATGTCTCACTGCAGCCTTGACTACCTGGGCTTAAGCCATTCTTCTTCCTCAGCCTCTCAAGTAGCTGGGACTATAGGCATGCACCACCATGCAAGGCTGATTCTTTCAAAATATATTTTTTCTTTTTTTAAATTATTCTTTAATTTCTGGGACACATGTGCAGAATGTGCAGATTTGTTACATAGGTATATATGTGCCATGGTGGTTTGCTGCACCCATCAACCTGTCATCTACATTAGGTATTTCTCATAATGCTATCCCTCTCCTAGGCCACCACCCTTCAACAGGCCCTGGTGTGTGATGTTCCCCCACTGTGTCCATGTGTTCTCGTCGTTCAACTCCCACTTACGAGTGAGAACATGTGGTGTTTGGTTTTCTGTTCCTGTGTTAGTTTGCTGAGAATGATGGTTTCCAGCTTCATCCATGTCCCTGCAAAGGACATGAACTCATCCTTTGTTATGGCTGCATAGTATTGCATGGTGTATATGTGCCACATTTTCTTAATCCAGTCTATCATTGATGGGCATTTGGGTTGGTTCCAAGTCTTTGCTATTGTGAACAGTGCTTCAATAAACATACACGTGCATGTGTCTTTATGGTATAATAATTTATAATCATTTGAAACTTAAACAAATTTACAAGAAAAAACCAAACAACACCATCGAAAAGTGGGTGAAGGACATGAACAGACACTTCTCAAAAGAAGAAATTTATGCAGCCAACAAACATGAAAAAAAGCTCATCATCACTGGTCATTAGAGAAATGCAAATCAAAATCACAATGATGTGATTGTGTTAGAATGGCAATCATTAAAAAGTCAAGAAACAATAGATGCTGGAGAGGATGTGGAGAAACAGGAATGCTTTTACACTGTTGGTGAGAGTGTAAATTAGTTCATCCACTGTGGAAGACAGTGTTGTGATTCCTCAAGGATCTAGAACTAGAAATACCATTTGACTGACTTTTCTTTATTTCTTATCAAAATATGTATTATATTTTCTCAGTTTATGAGTCATAAAGAAATCCACAACTTAAAAATCATTGTCTTTTCCCTTGGTTCTAGACCGACAGCATTGAAACCTCCCACATTATAGGTGCTCAACAGAAATGTATCTGAAGGAATAGAAGAAGGAATGAGTCATGATTTACAGAAATAAAGAGGGGAAAGTTATGATTATCAGCAAGGGACTTTTCCACCAACCTACCATCATTTTTTTTTCTTCTTCTAATGAGATTTGAGCTTCTCTATTAACTGGATCATTCCTGAGACATAAGTGCTAGTTCTTCTTTCCCTGTCATTCTGAACAGCACCTAATGCTAATTTATTTTATTGCTTCATGTAGTCTGACATAAGAATTTTGAAGTGTATTTCATCCTTAGGTATCACAGAATGTTAAAAGTTGACTTAGGAAAAAATGAGATACAATTTAAAGAATGTAGCACAGCATATAGCAGATGGTAAACACTTAGAAATTGATTGATATTATTATCATGTATTATATTATCTTAGTTCCTATAGCTTATCCTTTTCTTACTTTACAGCTGAGTAAACTGAAGCCTTGTGAGTCAAGGAATTTTCCCAAAATAAAATTAAGAGCTATCTTCAGAAGTAGGATGAAACACAGGTTCTCTTGAAAGCTGATCTACTGCTTTTTAATACATGTTCCATCAACCTCTTGCTTACCCACGTGCTAGCCAGTGGCATAGACAATGTTATGATGCTTTCCAGGCCCTGTTTCATTTTCCTCTTCTTAGGCAAACAAGGCTATGTTTTCCAGTCTTCATAGATTAAAGTACAATGGTCTGAATGATTGTGTTTCCTGAAAATTCCTATATTGAAATTCTAACTCCCAAGGTAATGGTATTAGAAGGTGGGTTTTTGGAAGATGATTAGGTCATAAGAGCAGAGTCTTCATTAATTAGATTAGTGTCCTTATAAAAGAGGCTCAAGAATAATCCTCTCACTGCTTTGACCATAGGGGGACACTGTAAGAAGGCATCCTATATGAACAAGAAAGTCTGCCCTCAACAGATATCACATTTGCCAGCACCCAAAATCTTAGAATTTTCAGCCTCCAGAACTGTGAGAAATAAATGTCTTTTGTTCATAAGCCGTATAGTTTATGGTGTTTTCCATAGCACCCTGAATGGACTAAAACGGGGGTATTGGATTAACTTCTGGCCAATAGGAAATGGTCAGAATTGATTTAAGCCAGTTTCAGGACTGGGACTTATATCCCATATGAACCTGTCCTATAGTCTCATTTTTCCTTCTCTGCTGACTTCAGAAACTATGTGTTTCAAAGAGTTTAGCTACATAATGGCTGGGGCTCAGATGCCTGAATCATCACTTGAAAGAGAACCGTCAAGGAGAATAACTCAGGTTTACTGGACTTTAACTTAAGGAAAAAATAGTTTCTTGTGTTAAACTGCTTAGATTTAAGGGTTTCTTTATTACTGCATGATAGTCTGTTCTATCTCCATAGTCCATGATAAGCTGTGGGCTTCAATGAAAGGTATTTTTATATAATATATAAACTCCATAATCCCTTTTCTTTTCAATGGTGAAACAACCCATAACTACTTTTAATTATAAGGAGCAGTGATTAATTTGGCCCATGTTTCTTTATTTTTCTGTCTTTTCTTTACTCAACTTAGTTGTATATAAACAACTAAGGCTAATCTTTCATTTTTTTGGCCAGGCAAATGTTTTCCATAGGTAATTTTTTCTTTTTCGGCACTCTGCCTCAGTTTCCTCATTATAGAATAGAAACAATAATGTTTCACTCTTTATTACTCAGGGCTGTCAAATAGATAAATGAGTTGATAATTATTAGAAAAGTAGTATCTATGCATAGAACATTATGTTATTATGTTATTTTCACAAAAATAATAAAAAAAGACTTCTGCATTACAAATCTGGGAAATGCTATGAAGGCAAGATTTATGATTTCTTCAGTGATTTGTTTTTCTTTGTAGAATTGGAATAATTCCTTTTGGTTGCATTGATAATCTACTTATCTTAAAACCTAAAGGCATCTTAACACATTCATATGAATATTTAAAATGGTTCAGGACAGTGATACTAAGAATGTTATAAGAGATAAAGTGATTGGTATGAAGAAAAGCATGGGTGGCTTTTAATGCAGTTTCCTATTGCAGTATAAATGTGCAGTTGATTCTAGCCTAGACATAAGTGAAAAATAGTTACAATACCTAGGGGCTTAGTGAACCTTGTATAAAAGTAATATGGATAATAGTTGATCTTAAAAGGAGACCAGGGCCTTAAACATTTTAATTCTTTATAGGACATGTGTCATATTTTAAAACAGTGTTAATATTTAACCATAATTAGTCTTTAAACTTAGGTCATTATTATAAAGTATGCTTTGTGATCTCCTTGAATCATAACTTAATTATGCAAAATGTATTTATTTTAAACTTTGAGACAATTTAAATGTGTCCTCAAATATATTTAACTATGCTAGTCAGGGATTAAAAATAGAGTAATAGGATTAATCACAAAAGAGTAGTTCTCTTGCTTCATACATTCACTTGACTTGCAGAAGAACTAACTTCACTAAAATTTCCTTCAAATGATTCTGATGATCCTTAGAAAGTGCGCAATATGTGTTCCACTGACCCCTGTTCTTGGAAACTCCATGACATTGATTTTTCCTCCTCTTCATCACTGGCCCATTGGGAGAAACATCCTGTCTCGATATGCAAAGCAGGAGCCAGGCTACTGATGAGTCTCAAAGATGCCACTTGTTCTGAAACTGATGCCTGCAAACATGCTCTGAGGTTAATAACACACAGTGCTCAGGCCATTGATGTTTGCCCTAATGGTCTGTGATCAACGAATACTTGGCATGAAGTGGTTTCTCTAGCCAACTCTGCTCAAAGTCTCATGATGGAAAGAATGATATCATTATTTGTGACAGCAAAAATCTCTCTCAGTCTTTCAATGGCTAATGTTAAGGGTGTCACTCATTACAGAAATAGTAGTAAAACAGCTTGTTTAGGCCCCCTTCCTTTGTTGTTGTTGTTGTAGTTCCCATTACTTACAATTCAGATATGAGTCCTTTAGATGAGGACTCATAGGAACAGACCTAACTAGTAAAAACCATGCCCAGTTTACACTTCCTCCTTTGGTCTGATTCTCACTCCTCTCCTTGTCATGCAACAGAATGTGATTCTGTTTTCCTTTTGGGGGATTTATAGCTTACTAGTCAATCTACTTTATTCTTGCGGTCCAGAAATAGTATGGACGTATATGATGACTAGTCAAAAGGGAAACCAAACATATTAATCCTGATAAGCCTCATCTAAACCTTCAAAAACTATGTTGAAGAATATAAATTAGAATCTCAAGTAAGCCTTCCCCGACTTTCACTCTATACATAACTCTTGGGATGTAGTTCTTGTCGAACTAGATTGGGGGCTATTAAAAGAGTGTAGCACTCAGGAAACACGTGTGTGTGTGTGTGTGTGTGTGTGTGTGTGTGTGACGATGGATGATACTAGAACATATCCAAGTGTTAATGGGAATTACTCAGTAAAATAGGCAAGGCTGAAGGTGCAGGATGGAGGCTGGTGAGCCATTGGATAAATTCCCAGAGATGAGGAGAGGCATGCAGAAGACTGCTGGACATAACCAGCTTTGGACAGTAGGATGGACTCATGTGTTCTTATTCTTGCACTGGGAATCTTCACTGCTAGAACTCTGCCTATACAATCTTTCTCTGTTTTCTTTTTTCTCTTTTTTGAGACAGAGTCTTGCTCTGTTGCCCAGGCTGGAGTGCAGTGGCGCTATCTTGGCTCATGCAACCTCTGCTTCCCAGGTTCAAGCAATTCACCTGCCTCAGCCTCCCAAGTAACTGGGACTACAGGCGTGTGCCACCACACCCGTCTAATTTTTTGTATTTTTAGTAGAGACTGGGTTTCACCATGTTAGCCAGGATGGTCTCGATCTCCTGACCTCACAATCTGCCCACCTCGGCCTCCTAAAGGGCTAGGATTACAGGCATGAGCCACTGCACCCGCCCGGCTGCCTATACTCTTTCTATTTCATAGTTAACAACCTCATTTCTACCCTTTCTTTTGTACACTGTGCAGTAACACCCTTCCTTCTGCTTCCCCACCCTGATTTGGTCTCGATGTCCCTCATTTGTATTCACTAAATGGTGAAAGAATACTTTTATTGTAGAGCTTTTCATGTCTATTGTAAATAGTAACAATTCTTTTACTCCTCAGTTGCTCCAACTAGGTTGTAAACTCCTTGAAGACCTTCTCTAATTAGTTTTATTGTAGTAAAACATACATAACATAAAATTTACCTTTTTAACCATGTTTAAATGTACAGTTCTGTGGCAGTCAGTACATTAACATTGTTGTGCAACCATCACCATCATCTATCTCCAGAACTTCATCTTTTCAACTAAAACTCTGTACCCATTAAACACTAGTACCTCCATTCTTCCCTCCCCCAGACCCTGGCAACAACCGTCTAATTTGCTTTTACAGGCTCAGAGATGAACTTAATGTTTGTCACGTAATAGGTGGGCAATAAGTATTTATTCAATACATGAATACAGGTACTCATTAATTTGTGTTAATTTTCCTGGGGAAATATGGACCAATGCTTTTATATTTGGAGTTGACTATGTCATCTCTACATTAATCAAAAGAAATTTAATCTACAAAAATTTATTCTAATCACATTGTGCCCTTATTTGATGAAAGAACATTACAATAAAAAAGGACTGAGTAAAAGTGGATGACAATCAAAACCCAAAAGATGGATACGTGCAAACATAGCATTCAGATCATTAAAAACATAAACACAAAGGAATTCATTTATCAATAACTTTTACAAGTAAGTACAAGAACAAAAATAATCACCAGTTTCAGAAAAATTCCAAATAAATGACAATGTCAGCCACCATAATTATAGAATTAGAGCAAAGGAAAAAAAGATTACAGCAGAGAGCTTTTTTGTTGTTGTTGTTTCAGAGATATTGTCGTTTCATGATTGGGTTGCAGATGTTGTTTAGAAGTGACAATAAAAAAACAAGTAGGTTGAACCCAATCAAATTATTTGGTTTTTGCGAATAAACAGAATTAGATTTTTTTTTTTTTGGAAAAGTAAGCAGTATTATTTCATAACTTTGCAATGCTTTCTTCAATTTTGAGTTTGACAAGCATTTGAAGCTTGAAAGATACTATTTTTGAATGCAGTGGTGCCTTTGGTGGCATCATATTTACTGGAATTTCTAGAAAAGCATGAGTTTACTGAATACTATAGGTATAGTTGCAATAATAAATAAATGACAACAGGCAAATATTCCTGGAACAAGAAATTCCTGTTGGCACTGGTAAAGTTGCGTTTCTCTGTTTCTTTACGCCTGAGGTATAAATTGGCGTTAAGGCTGCTGTGTCAATTCAGCTTTCTTCAAAATACAGGTTAATCTCTTGAATGACATAGAGAAAAATTAATCTAAAGTGAAGTGTCAATTTTCAGTGATGAAAGCCAGTCATGTGAAGTTAGTACACGTTGCCAACAATGAGACAGGAAATCCTGGTCAAGAAGATTGGAGAGTACTAGTGGAGAAAGTAACATTTACAAAATTATGTAAATGTGTGGTTTCAACCCCTGATTCCCTCCAATTTTATAGAATTGTTTTTATAATGCAAAATAATGCTTTAACATTTAGAAAGCCATGTAATCCTATAATTTGGGAAATGATTTAGATCATTTAAAAGTATTAAACAATAACCTAGACTTATCAAGGTAATGTAGAGAGACACTAGGTTTTGAATAACTTGGCAGATTTTAGTTTTGCCACTTACTAGCTGTGAGACTTAGGCTAAGTTCTTTCAAGTTTTAGTGGCCTTTTCTGTAAAATGAGTAGATTGAGCTAATCAAGTTCTATAAAGTTGTGAAATTTATAAACAAAGCAAATATTAAACTATTAGTTTTTCTTCACACTAAGTTCACCGGAGTTTGGGAGTGACATCAGACAAACAATATTCAACTTACTGAATTGTCTCTCAACTCCCATGTTGTATATATTCCAAATGATCCAGCTGTGTACATCTGACCTATAAAGCACTGACTAATCAACTTTGACTGATAAGCTTAGGTTAATTACATGAGCTCACATACTTAGACACATGGTAGAATTGGGTTCTATTTTTCTCAATTCTGAAGCACAATTTATCGTGCAAAGATTAAACACTTTTCTTCCTGAAGATAATGAGAATTGATTTTTTTACCCCCAATCACACTTTCAAACTTCAGGAGAGGAACTTTAAATAAATTGGTTTTTAAATCTTGTAGTCTTTCTATGTCCTCAAGGGTAAAAAGGTATTACGCTATTTAAATGATGGAAAACCATGTGCACCTCATTGCACTCTTTTGCACAAGTAAATACGACCTCAGGGACCTTAAACTTTAAAGCAAAAGATTCATCACAATCTTTACCTTAGTCAAGTTTGTAGAGATTGAATGTAGAGCTCACTATGCATCTGAGAAACCTTGAACAACTAATGTACAAGAAGCTAAGTTTTAAAATTTTTTTATGAAAATGTACTCCCTCTTTTTTTAAAAAATATAGTTTTAAATTATCTTCATCATGTTGTTCAAAATCCCTTATTTTTGTAGATTTCTGCTTGAATTAGATGATAGAGGGAAAAAACAAGTCTGGAGATGAATATGTATACATTTTGTTTTTAGAAAGCCCAGACTTCTTTTTTGCCTTCACTATCAAAACATGTAAAGAAAAATTTAGTGTCCAATTGAATTGCCTTGCTTAGTTCTGATAATTAGTATTTTCTTTCTTTAGTTTAAGTTCTTTAGAAGTATGCTCTTCTGGGGGCCGGGCGCGGTGGCTCACGCCTGTAATCCCAGCTCTTTGGGAGGCCGAGGTGGGCGGATCACGAGGTCAGGCGATCGAGACCATCAATTTATTTTACTAAGAATAAAATAAATAAATAAATAAATAAAAATTAGCTGGTCATGGTGGCGGGCACCTCTAGTCCCAGCTACTCGGGAGGCTGAGGCAGGAGAATGGCGTAAACTTGGGAGGCGGAGCTTGCAGTGAGTCTAGATTTCGCCACTGCACTCCAGCCTGGGCAACAGAGCGAGACTTCGTCACAAAAAAAAAAAAAAAAAAAAAAGTATGCTCTTTTGAAAGCGAAGCAATGCCTTTCTAGTTTTAGTAAACTTTGAAATTGTTGCCTAGACAATGATTTCCTTGATTCCCTGAACAATGCCATGTTCATTTACTGACATACCTCAAAGAAAGTTTTTTTTTTTCAGTATAAAAGTGTACTAAAGGAGTCCAGCTTCACTACACATAAGGAAAACAAATGTAGTTCTGGATTCCTTGATCTAAGACTAGGGACCTTTTGATTTTGAAGAAGGTCTGATGAGCCTCATGACTGCAGAAGCCCTTAATGCCACAGATACATCTTCCAATTTTGGGGTCTTTCAATACTAACTACAAAGGCTAGACACCGGCTCTGAGGTCTTCTCCCATTTTCTACAAACATTTAATGCTACTTCCCTTTCTTTCTCTCAAACTGATTTTACCAAAAGAAAAACGTAAAGAGATATTTTGGATGTCTCAGGCAAACTTTCACTGAGAATAGCCCTTGATGTCAACAGTTGATGAGGCTTAACCAGATTGCGTTTATTGCTCCTTCTCTCTAATGACTAACGAAACAGCTTTTCTAACCATAAATGTAGATTTTTTTTCCTATAGCAAACATGGGGTTTTCTTTCTTTACAAATCTTATTTCAAAAACTTAAGAAATTAGTTCCTGCTACTTGCCACTTGCCAACTACTTGACCAAATGTCTACAAATTTTGCAGTCTTTCTAAATCCTCAAGGGTAAAACGGTGCTATGCTATTTAAATGATGGAAAACCATGTACACCTAATTTTAATCTTTTGCACAAGTAAATATGACTTAGGGGACCTTAAACTTTAAAGCAAAAGATTCATGACAGTTTTATAAGAAAGTGCCAAACTATTTTCTCTGTTTTCTAAAGTGGTTATACAATTTTATGCTTCCATAAAAATGGAAGAGAGTTTCTGTTATTTTACATTCTCCTTACTTATTTTGATAGGACACTGTTACTATCAGTTTTTCAAATGAGGATTCCTATTTGGGAGTAAAGGGGAAACTGGAAAAATGTAGCAATGTTCAGGGTCTAAGCCTGGTCTTTCATCATCCTTATTGCTGCTGAAGTGACCCTTGCACCAATTGCCCTACACTCTCTAAAATTCAAATATTGTAGCAAAATCACCACTTTGGAAATAACTCTAAATTCATACTTTTTGTAACTATGACAATGCTTCTTCATAACATGGGTTGTGTCAATTTATTATCAGTCCATATAAGGTGGAAGCACCTATCTCCATAATCCTCTCATTTCTATAAAGAAGAGCCCCAACCCTGATACTATTGAAATTTTGGGCTGGGTAATTCTTTATGTGGGATGGTTAGCAGCATTCTTGGCTTCTCCACACTGGATTCAGTAGCGCCCGCCCCCAGAATAGTGACAAACAAATGATCTCCAGATAATGTGAAATCTCCCCAGCTGGGGGAGCAAAAGTAACCCTTGTTGAAAACCGGTGCTATTGAGGGTAAACAAAGGGCAGGGTGACTAGTCAATTAGGTGAGGATGAAGAAAACCTGACTAACAGTGGCCCCTTTAACCACGGAGAGAGACTGCGCATTGACACTCAAACCACCTGCGTCCACCTCTTTGTCATTTAAATCCTCCCTCTTGCACCTGCCTGCGACCAGGCACAAATCGGTGCAGGCAAAGTTTTGCTGCAGTAGGTCCTTGCTCTGTCAGTGAAGGTCTCAACTGAAAAAGGCCGAGGTGAGTCATGCTGCTTACCTCTGAATCTCCATGTCTTTAATTAAGAGGGGAACGTAAAGCTAGGTCCATTTCAGCCTTCGGTGTGAGCTATGCTCTCCAAATCTGCTTTTTCATTAGCAAGGCTGTATTTTGATTTGCACCAGCCTTTTGGGCTTTATTTTTCCAACTGTTGGGATCCCACAAGGGACACCAGGTAATTAATTAGCATCCCACAAATTTCTAACAATTTGGAATACTGTATATTTGTCTAATCAATGATTACTTTTTCTTCTGTTTTTTTTTTCCCTCCAAAGATATTCTGAGATTTATCATGATTTGAAGTCTGTGTCTTGATCATTGGATTAAACAAAACAAAAAAAAAATAGAGGAAATGTCAATCTACTCACTCTATTCCCTTTTACACCAACCCGGACCTAATATTTCAGACCACCAAGGCTAGACATAGTTCAGCCACCTGGCAATTAGTGTGGAAAGGCTGAGGTATCACCTGTTTTCAGAAAACATCAGAGAAGCCTGGCCAGTTTCAGTAGGTTGTGGTCAAGGTGTAACTTGTCTGGTGAATAAACTGTACATGATTTTCAACAACCCAAAAATGTCCAATTAATGTAAGGCCCGAAGGAAAGAAGTTGAAAGCAGCAGGCTATGTTAGATTAGGCAAGAGGGTAGTCATACTCAAAGGATGAGTGCTGTTCTAATTTGAAGAGGAGTTGCTATGTTCTGTGCCTCTCACTTGATCATAGCACTAGAGAAATACACATAAGGAGTCTCAGACAGGTACTCACAAAAATGCACATGGAGACACACACAGCCACTCACAAATAAAAACAGCTACTCACAGATAGAACCACATATACAGAGTTTATTTTCTCCTTGGGGCTATTACTTACACTGTATCAACACTCATTACCAAATTTAACCATCTAAATGAAGTCAGGCTGTACTTTGAATCTCAACAATATTGTTAACTCTTTAAGGTTTTCAATGTTTGGAGCATTGATCTTTTCCTTCTTAGTGTCAATAGGTACCCCCTTAATGGAATACAAAAGTGTTTCCAAAATAATAATAATGTTCTCTCTAAATTAGATTGTATGCTGCATGAGAAGAAGAGACTTTGTTTTATAATTGCCATTGTATCTGTCACAGCACCCAAAAAGTCTGAGAATAAAAGATTTGATAGAGTGGAGTGCTGGTGGGGACTTAGAGGATGACATATGAATGCCAGAGTGATTCCACAGATATTCATTCAACACTAAATAAATAAATAAGCACTTTCTATGTCATAGGCACTGTGCAAATTTTCAAGAATATTATATATAACAGATAAGAGATGTGGTCTTTATATTCTTACAATTTACAGCCTAATGATGAATCTGTTACAAAAACGTTTTTAAAATAAAGTGAAAACCAGTACTATGAGATTTCAACAATTAGCATTTACCTTTTTAAAGTAATATTATTTCCTCTTTTACCTACTAACTTCTTACACAAAATATAAAACTGATGTTAGCATCTGCCTAAGTATAACTATTTAAAAATGTAAAATAGCAGAGTATTGTATAACATCACATACACAACAAAATGCCATTTATACTTAACCAAACTTTTCACAAATAAATAATATAATATAATGACACTATAAACAAATCAGTGCAGTCCATTGCTTGCTTTGTAAATTGAGTGATATTTACATGTAGCACAAATTAGCATATTAACACACAAAACAATTCTCCAAATGAACGTAAAAGATTTGCTGCCCAGTTTAATCTGATAAGTAGTTGTAAAACAAATGTTACCTTTAATGTTATAAATTAAAATATAAAATTACCGGCATTAACCTACTTAATGTTTGTGCAAACTGAAGATAATTGACATCTATTCAAAGGATCATAAGGATTACAAAAGATTATACTGATGCCTTTGTAAACTGTAATTATCACCTTCCATTAATGATAACATTACTTTATGTAAGTCTGTTTCTCTACTAATTAACTATAATTGAAATAATAATGCATGAGATAAATGGATTGTTTTTGGTTAAATCTCATATAGCTCCACAATGCATACATTTTTTATTTATTTTATTTTATTTTGTTTTATTTTATTTTACTTTTTGAGACAGACTTTCTCTCTGTTGCCCAGGCTGGAGTGCAATGGTGCGATCTTGGCTCACTGCAACCTCCACCTCCTGGGTTCAAAAGATTCTCCTGCCTCAGCCTCCTGAATAGCTGTGATTACAGGCGCCTGCCACCATGCCCAACTAATTTTTGTATTTTTAGTAGAGACAGCATTTCACCATGTTGGCCAGGCTGGTCTCGAACTCCTGACCTCATGATCCACCTGCCTAGGCCTCCCAACATTTGTTTTTTAGTATAATCTCATTAGCTAGTTTATGTACTAAATATAACAAGAACAGATTTTTTTGTTAAGCACCAGCCACAGCTTCTGGGGCGAGAGAAGCTGGAAGCAGAGCTGGGGTTCCCAAAACTTGGGGAGGCCCATCTGTTCAGCCAATGGGGTGAGACAGCCAGTGACTCTTAAGAAAAATGCATGTGGACACATTCACCAATTACACAGCTAACTAACCTAATGACAGCTGAGCTAATCAGAATCACAGTCCTTTGAAACCCATGGTTGGATTTACTTTTCCTTTGATACTCAAGTTACCATTGTCAAGTTACATACTCAATGTTGTCCACCTGAGGATTCAGACTGTAAGTCATTTCTCTAGCAACTAGAGTCCTATTTTTTGAAAGTCCATTTTCCTCATAAGAATCTAACCATGTACTGGCCAAGATAAAATTAAAAAAAAATACAGGTTTACAATGTGAGGGTGATAAGAATTAATAACATAGCAAATTCTCACTTGTCTCAAGACAATTAATTGTTCAAAGAACAAATTCAGGTGGTTATAGCAAAAAGGAAATCTGGGATATTCATTCTGGATTATACTAAATGTTAAAGAGATGAATAATATGAATTTCTCAGAAATGGTTGAGAGAAGAAAATTGGCTGCATAAAGGACAGTTTGCAATATTTTCAAGATAGCTGGGGAAGCTGCATGGTTTTCATGGCTAAAGAGTGCAGTGTCATCAGGATATTAGTCTAGAGGGGTTAATTACAGGGGATGTAGACATGGCCCTAAGGGTAGATAATGAGGGAGGGATTCCTGTCATCTCTGCAGATTGCTATCATTTATTGAGTCTGTATTGCATGCCAAGCAACTAAACTCAGAACAATCCCAATGTTGAGAGTATTTATAGATGAAGAAACCGGCTTAGAGAGGTTAAGTTCCTCATACGAGGTCTCATATCTGGGATATGAAGAAACCAGGATTTGTCCCTAAACAATTTGCTCAAAACATATGAGTGCTCATTATACTATAATACATAGTATCCTTTGATAGTTCTGCCTAAGGCTCAACTAACTTCTGTCCTTACTTAAGTATATGTAGTGGGCATTTGTAAGTTTTTTGACTGAAGAGTATTGAATCCCATATGCCTAAAAGCATCCTGAGCTCACCCTGGAGTACTCTTTCATTTGTATATAGTCTTGGAGAAAGATACCAGTCCTTCCATTCCTTGTCCTTATATGGATGGAGGAAGAGGAACTAGGAACATACTTGGGTTTGCAAACCGAATGCTACTTTGTAAGACTTTGAATTTTGAGAGTGATGCTAGCAAACAATTGGGGACTTATTGCTCACGATAGGGTTCAAATCAGACTGCTGCTACTGGTATACATTTTCTGCCCTAACCTCTAAGGATCTTTTGATTCCTGATTGTTATCTAGTACTAGCTCTCAGCCTATTGTTGATTCAATTGAGTCCACAGCCTTCCAGTATATTCTTTGTGTGCTTAGGTTAATCAGAGTCAGTTTCTGTTGCTTATAACCAAGAACTCTAACAAGTATTATGACATGGAGTCTATTTTATCTCCTTGTCCAAATCAAAGGCAACAATAAAATGGAGAAAGAAATAAAGAAAATGTATAAATCTTAAAAATAAAGGGACCATTTCTTTAAGAAGAAATAACATGTAAATTTTTATATCTAGAATTTCTCAATAGATGATTAATAGCAGAAAGAAAAAAAAACTGAATTCAGAGATTACAAGCATTAGCTTTACTGAATCTATCTCTAAGAGTCACAGCCAAAAGCCACCAAAAGAGAACTTTTTTGAACTGAACAGAATAAGCACACCAGTATCACATTTTTAGAGTTTCAGATTTTCTAAAGATCTTTCTAAAAATTGACTTGATATTTAATATCTAATACAGAAGGTCCCTGACTTATGATGGGTGGACTTGCAATTTTTCAGTTTTATAATGGTGGAAAAATGATACACAGTCAGTAGAAACCATACTTTGGATTTTAAATTTTGATCTTTTCTCAGGCTAGCAGTATGTGGCAAGATACTCTTTCACTATGCTGGGCAGCAGCAGGAGCCACAGCTCACAGTCAACCACAGGATCACAAAGGTAACCAACACGTACTCTGTAATGCACTCTTGCCAAATGACTTTGCCCAACTGTAGGCTAATGTGAGTGTTCTGAGTATGTTTAAGGTAGACTAGGCTAAGCTATGATGTTTGGTAGGTTATGTGTATTGAATGCATTTTCAGTTTAAGAGATTTCCAACTTAATGATGGTTTTCTTGAGAGGTGACTTCATTGTAAATTGAGCAGCATCTGTTTTTGATCTTCCTTTTCTATTTTTCTCTTAGGCACTCTGCCATCCATTTAAATAGCATTGTTGCTCTCTTGGTACTATATATTTTTCCACAAATAACTGATTTTTACTAAATTAATATTTGACCTTTGGAATAAAAATCATATAATTGGATATACCTTTAATATGCATATCACTCTAATTCATTACAGTGAATCAGTCAGGGTAATGATTTTGCTTTGAGATGAATGAATGAATTTCAATAAGGGATCCAGGATTCTGCTCAGGAAAATCATGGAGAAACAGCTTCTTTCATGACTTTTTTGATATGTTACTTTTGAATTTTGATTTTATGGTTTACAAAGTGATTTCAGTACATGATTTCATTTGGGAACGGCATCACAACCAGGAGAGAAAAAAGTTGTTGAAAATCTCTGAAGGAAACAATTAAAATACCTTCTACCATAAAACCTTCAGATGGGGGTAAAATCCCAGCCTTCTGGGCATAAGTGGATGTTCGAGATTAACTCTTGTTACTGGATTTAAAACTTAACTATTTTTTAATGAAATAGTCCTAAAATTGTGGTGTACATTTCTCTAGCTTTTTAGGCAGAACATGCCTGCTTAAGGGTTCCCTTTCCTACATTCAACTCTAGAAAACTGTTTCTGCAATCTGAGTATGTGATAGCTCCAGTAGCTCTTCAAGGACTAGAAGAGTATCATATTTTGCTTTTTAATTATTTTATTTACTTTTTTTTTTTCTTTTTTGAGACAGGGCCTCACTCTGTCACTCAAGCTCGAGTGCCATGGTGCAAGCTCGGCTCGCTGCAGCCTTGACCTCTCAGGCTCAGGTGATCCTCCCACCTCAGCCCCCCAAGTAGCTGGGACTACAGGCATGCAACACCAAACTGGCTAATTTTTGTATCTTTTGTAGAAATGAGGTTTCACCATGTTGCCCAGGCTGGTCTTGAACTCCTGGGATCAAGAGAGCTGCCTGTCTTGGCCTCCCAAAGGGCTAGGAATATAGTCGTGAGCCACCACATCTGACCACATATTGCTTTTTTTTAAGGAGCAATTCTCCTTCTATTTTCTTTAGCTTGTTAGTTCTAAAAGGGATAACAGTAGAACAGAGGGGTAAGTGTGAAAGCCCTTGGAGTCAAGTTGGCTGGGTTAAAAACCATCGTTTTATCATTTAATAACCATGTGATTTTGGCTGTGAAATCTAGGCCATGTTAGTTAATTTCTCTGTCTCAGTTACGTTAGTAGTAAATTGGTGATCACAGTACATCTAACTCAGAAAACCATTCATTTGTTCTTTGAACACATGAACTATTTAATACTGGTATTGGGGATATAGAAGTAAAAAAAAGAGGCAGTAACCCCTGTCCTAATGAAGCTCACATTCTACTGGGTAATCACTAACCAACACTTATTTGACACGTAGAATGTCAGGCATTGTGCTAAATGCAATATTCATATATAATAGATCAATATTCATATATTATATATAATATACATCTATTATTAAATACACACACACACACTACATATATACATGCATTCTCACTTTATCTTGACAACCACAACCACTTCATGGGGCAGATAATAGAAATTGATATTTCTATTACTTTAAGTATAGTAACTGTAGGCATTAAGTGACTTGCTCAAGATCCCACAGGATTAGAAGAAAATATGTAAAGCGCTCAGAGAATTGCCTGTTACAAAGAAAGAGATAGATAAATTCATTTTTGTTTAATATTGATATATATTTTTCCTTCAAAAATGTGAAAGTATTCAAGTAACACAGAAATATGTGAAGTTAAAAAAAAAGAGTCCTTTCGACAGTTAAGTGTTTGGCTTTTAACTTATTTGATACGATATCAAATAAACATTATAATATTTGTAATATCTTCCCTACCATTAAGAGTTTGGCTTATAATTTATTTGATGGACTTCTCTTCCTTAGTCATATGTGAAATTAAGTCCCAGAATTTAATAAGCCAAAAATCTAATTACAATCAGTATTCATCTAGGAAATATCAAGTAATATCTGATATCAAAGAAAATCACCAGTAGGAAAGAAATAGCTTGTAGAAGGAGCGGTATAAGAGGATAAGCCATTTCATAATTTACATTTTTTCATTCACCTTCTCATAAGGATGATACTATGCAATATCTCTTTTCTCTGTAGTACAGAAAATAAAGCTTTTCTTTTGCCTAATTAGATTGACTACTAACAAATTGTGAACTTTAAATATAAGTAGTTATTTAGTTAACGACATACTTCAGGGCATATGCTCATTTTTATGTATGAGGAGTCACAATCATAATTCTGATGGAACCAAGAGAAGAATTATTCTCTCCATCTTTTACACATTTTATACCAAAATTGCCTGAGAACCTAGCTCTAATCTTTACTTCCTTTCTTCCATTTTCATTCAGCCCAACTAAAAGGCAATAAATTTCATTTTACATAAATTAATGTTTTGCTATTGTAATTAATAAGAAAATACTCTTGGTAACACAATTAACTAACAAAATTCCCCTCAAGTTTTTAAAACACTATTAGTCTTTCTCTGCTTTTTAAATAAGTAAATGCTTATTGAAGAACCATAAACCAAATGAAAATGTAATCTTTCAAGGTGAGATAATACTTAATAGGTACTATATAGGCCTAAACAGAACTGTGTGCAAATGTCAACTATTATATTCCAGATGTTACCTAGTAAAAGAGAGGGTACTATCGTGGGAAAAATATGGTGTGTGCATAAAAAGGGATGTTCAAAGCAATCAGGACAGAGATAGAATTCAATAGCTTCTATTGGTATTTTTTTAGTCTAATAAATGGGAAGACATAAGGCTTTACTAATATTTGCTATGTTAATAATGTTAAAAAAGAGCTAAAAATAATCCCTGTGAATAAATTTGCATTGAAGATAAGCAGAAGTAAAGATAAAATAGAGAAAACAATGTTTCTCCCATTCCAATGTCCTCTTCGTCAGCCACAGTAAGAGGCAGAACAATTACCCCATCATATCTGTCATGAAGCTCCTTTAAAAATGAAGCTCCTTTAATAATAAAGATTATTTGAAGTGTGGATTCATATCTACATCATTAATAATGAAACTCATCCTAGATGCATCTTGTGCCTTGAAATATTAGTAATTATTAAGATATTAGCAAGACATCTTGTCCCTAGATAGATATAGTGTATAATGTGTGTATAATGTATATATAACATGTGCACACACACACACGCACTAGGAATACTTTTCCACATTTTTTTTCCTGCACAATCAAAAAAATTTGGAGCACATTCATCTTGTGAGGACAATAGCCATTCTGCCTTTTTATTGAAGGATGAATTTATCAGAAGGAAGGTACCATATACACCAGAGGTTGGAGATACATCTTCTTTGAGCCAAAACATTGACAGAAATATTTTAAAGCAGTACACACATTATTTTATTTTATTTTATTTTTTTACTTAGTTGCTTACATTTAAAACTCCTGGGATATTGCATTTTAAAAGTACAGAATTTTTTTCTTTTGCAAAGTCCTGCCAATAATATGCATGCTTTTCTGCATGGGAACCCTCTTCAGACAACATTCTTTGAAGTTCTCTACAGTTTCCGTTACTCCCTATAGTATTACACCCTACTTGTTTTACTCATTTATGTTGCTGTTTGCATTGGAGTCTGTGAACTCCCCTTTTGAATGCAGAGGAGACCCTGTGTGAAAGTTTACATGTTTGTCTCTTGTAAACCTCTTGTTGAAATTTGACCCTTGAGGTTAGAGATGGAGCCTAATGGCAGGTGTTTGGGTCATGAGGGTGGATGCCTCTTGAATAGACTAATACTCCCCCTGAGGGTGGGCAAGGAGTGAGTGAGTTTTTGCTCTATTAGTTCCTGAGTAAACTGGTTGTTAAAAGGAGACTGGTATCTCCAATTCCCCTACCCCTTTGCCCCACCATCTCTTACTTCTTCTGTCAACATGTGATCTCTGCACATGTTGGCTCCCCTTTACCTTCCACCATAGTGGAAGCATCTTGAGGCCCTCACCAAAAGCAGGTGCTGTTGCCATGCTTCCTGTACAACCCGCAGGACTGTGAGCCAAGTAAACCTCTTTATAAATTACCCAGTCTCAGGTATTCCTTTGTAGTAACACAAATGAACTAAGACACCCTGGAAGGGGATAGAGTCATCAGAGGGTAGAAGTCTGATACAAATGTAGTATCCCTTATCTGAAATGCTTGGGAACAAAAGTGTTTCGGTTTTTGGATTTGTTTGGATTTTGGAATATTTGCCGATAATGAGATATCCTGGGAATGGGACCAAACCTAAACATTAAATTTATGTATGTTATATATATACCCTATACATATAGTCTGAGCATAATTTCATACATCTTAAATAATTGTGTGCATGAAACAAAGGCTTGACTGTGACCTGTCACATGAGGTCAGGTATAGAATTTTCCATTTTTCACGTCATGGCATCATGTAGGTGCTCTAAAAGTTTGGAGTTTGGAGCATTTTGAATTTTGGATTTTTGGGTTAGAAATGCCCAAACTATATCTAAATTACCAGGTGGAAAGCTTTCTGTATTTCTGCTGTGATAAGCTGGAAAGATTTGGACAGCTCTTCTTGTTGCAGCAGTAAGCAGCAGCACAATG
Organism: Macaca mulatta; assembly: GCF_049350105.2. NCBI lineage: Eukaryota > Metazoa > Chordata > Mammalia > Primates > Cercopithecidae > Macaca > Macaca mulatta. The sequence continues at coordinate 173,779,933 of NC_133407.1, read as the reverse complement.
ACAACTACACGCGAATATTTCTGACATTCCTATGTCATGTCCTGATGAATTTAGAAAGCACTGTTATGTTTACAGATAAATGTCACGAAAAAATAATTAAACAAAATTGCATCTGCAAATACAGTTTGCTTGCATTAAAAAACAAACTAGGAAAAAATTATTTGTTGTCAAATCAGGTACTTTTTATTTTTAGAAAATAAAACTAAACAATATCAATAAGGTGTTTATGAATCATTAACAAAGTGGAAAATTAAATCATGGCTCTGCACCTCTGTTACATTAAAGAATCAAAGATTTTAAAAAATAAAATAAAACACACTTAAGGTCATGTGAAAAATTCTGAGACTCATAAAAATTTCTATAACTGGGTTAACAAAATTATTTTATCTCTTTCTACTCTCAGATTTTTATCCTCTTTTATTTTTAGTGTCTGTAGATGCAACACCTTAACGAACAGGGAAGATAAAGTACATAATAGTTCTTTGTAGACGAAATAAATTTAAAACATATATTTGCCAGGGGATAGGCTTTAGAAAAACTCCAAGCAGATTATTGTAAAACACACTTTATTTCAATATAAAATGTGACAGTTAAAAAAAAAATTAGTCCCACCCTGCTCAACTTGAAAGGGGAATAAATGTCAGAAAGAAGCTGTCCCAGCATGCATGCTGTGTCTTGAGTGGGAGAAATAGGCTCAATCTTATGTACGGAAAATGTGTGTATTAATTGTTTTTATCTGGCAAGAAGTGTATGTACCTGGGTGTGTGCGTGTGGGTGTGTGTCTTGGGAATGAGTATAAGGAAGGGCGTGAAGTTAGTTTGTGTATGTAGAGGCCAGAATAGAGTTGATCAGTCATAGAAACTGGACAAACTGAAGGAAAACATCAGGTGAGAAGGAGAAAGGAATTGGAGTGGGGCATTAAGGCAGAAACTCTGGAAGGACTTGCTGCTCATCTTCAGTCATACAGTTGCTTACTAGGGGAGAATTACCTAGAATCTGAGGCAGCACTGAACCTGCAGGGGCAGTTATAGAGCTTTAACCTCAAAGATCAGATTGATAGAGGGTCAAACTGCAAAATGAGCCCTGCTCTATATCAGCACTGTGACATCTTTAACTTTGCTCACAGCCTCTCCAAGTCACTGATTTTTCCTTGCTTCTTTGAAGCACCAAGGGATTTTCCAATCTTCGCAAGAAAGGGGTGATTGCCTGGTCTAATATACCTTAGGGCCCAAGGAAATATTCATAGGAGCACTGTATTAAGAAAAAGTCACGCTAGATCACTTATAGAGCTTCTTTCTTCTTTTTGAGCATGAAATTATACTTTTAAAAAATGCAGTATCCGTAGGATTTGGATTTGGAGTAGTTCCATCAATTGGAGTGGGTTTCCCACTGATTGAACTCTACCTCAGATAATCTCTGACACTCCTTTGTACTCAGAAAATTCTATATATTTCTTACATACAAATTCTTTTTTTTAGGAGATGAACTAATAACTTAAGGATATTTCTTGCAGCATACAAATTTAATGAGTCTTAAAGAAAAATGACTTTTTAGGAAGGCATTAAAGTTTCCAAAACTTTACTACTTTTTATTCATACCTTTTTATTGATTAATTTGTTCACTAATTTAGCAGATAGTTGTTGAGCAAATGCATTACTCTGAGTACCGGGAATTCTAAGATGAGAGGATGTAATATCTAACCCCTAAGAATCCACAAGATTAACAAGCAGAACACAGACTTGCTAAGTACTTTGGAGCACCTCAATTTAAATCACCCAAGTCCTGTGAGTTAGGTTGTACAGATAAAGCAGAAAAAATTAATTGACTTAACTTGAAATATTACTTAGATTTTAGTCTCCATAACATTTCTTAAAACATTTCTTTTTAAACCAGCTTTCTCGGTTTATTGTTGTTTTGTCCTTATTGGTTAAAATAGAAATTTAAATACATAGGATCTTGAAGGCATGTGAGTTAACTTTATTTGCCATTATTCCAAGCATTTGAAAATATTTTCACCTGTTATTACTAATATGGAAGTGTTACCATGTTGAAAGGGCCACAGAAATATTTGAGTTGGAAAGATTGTCAAGTATGTCCTTAAAATAAGGTTTAAGAGTCTCTTTTCCTTGCTAAAATGATGAGCTATTGATTAAAAAAGCACCTCAAACTATCTTAAGATTCTAAAATCATTGTCTTTATTTACACCATTCCAAAATAATCTCTCAATGATGCTAATAAAGAGGTTTCATGATCACGTAGGAATTTTATGTAATGTATTCAACTTGCTCTCAACATTTCCTGAAGGAAAATCTTCTAGAAATCGCTTTGTTGGCTCAGATATTTGAATATAATCTAGGAAAGAGTAATGAATGGTAATCATGGCTACTAATGTACATTAGGACTAAGGGAAAAGAAAGAAAGATTGTATATGTTGTTTGAAAAATTTTAAGTGAAACAATTGAGAAACAGTAAGTTAAATACCGCGTGTTCTTACTTATAAGTGGGAGCTAAATAATTTGTTCAAATGGAAATAGACAGTGAAATAATAGAGAGTTGAGACTTGGAAGGGTGTGAAGGTGGGTGGGGGGTTAGAGATGAGAAATTATTCAGTGGTACACACCAGGTGATGGTTACACTAAAAGCCCAGACTTCTCCATTATGCAATATACCCATGTAACGAAAGTGCATTTGTGCCTTCTAAATCTATAAAAATGAAAAAAAATTATTAGGAGGCTGAGTCAGCTCTATTGCCTTGGGCTTACTTAGGAGGTAAGCAAATTAAAACTCAATTCAATGTAAATAGTAAAATAAAACAAGCTTAACCAATCAGAAATCACTAAACTCAAACTAGATACTTTTACTTTAACCAGTCAAATATTTTCTTTGTCTTGCTTCCTTAAACATGTTTAAAAAAACACTTTCCTCCTACACTCCTTTAGGTAGAGCCCGACCGTTTGTGAGTCTGGTATTGCCCCAATTCATTAATTTCTGCTGGAATAAATTCTTTAAACTTTTCATATGGCTATGTTTATCTTAAAAATACATATGCTGGCTGGGCATGGTGGCTCACACCTGTAATCCCAGCACTTTGGGAGGCCGAGGTGGGAGGATCAGTTGAGGTCTGGAGTTTGAGACTAGCCTGGCCACCATGGTGAAGCCCCATTTCTACTAAAAGGAAAAACAAAAAAACAAATAAAATACAAATATTAGCAAGGCATGGTGGTGTGCACCTGTAATCCCAACTACTCGGGAGGCTGAGGCACAAGAATCACTTGAACCTGGGAGGTGGAGCCAAGTAAGTTCCACTGTACTCCAACCTGGATGACAGAATGAGACTCTGTCTTAAAAAAAAAATTCATATGCTGCATATGTTTATCTTAAAACAAAATATATTTAACATTCATTACGGTAATAAGTCTAGATGCTTTGAGGAAGGCTATATTTGTATGTATTTTAGTAAATAGATGATCACAAATGACACTTTAAAATAGATTATATTTTCATTAAATAACTAGATTTATGAACCCACACAACAGGGTATCACATAGTAATTTTTATTAAAGGAAACAACATATTGTTCAAATAATATTTATAGTTTTGGCCCAAAATTTATAGGTTTATTTTGCTCTCTAATTGGATTTTAATTCAATAATGTCATAATATTAAGATAAAGAGAAATAAATGATTGGTTCCACGTATTTTTCTAGTGATTCAATTTTTCTTAAAGAGAAACTTAACAAAGTTCTTGTCATAATGCAGAGAGAAAAGAACTTAGATCAGCAGACTGAATAGAAGGAAAGAAGTGGTAAAGCATAGTGGTTAGAGGCTGGGCTATGGGAACACACCTTCTAAATTCAAATCCCAGCTGAGTTATTTTCTACCTGTGCAACTTTAAGCAAGAAACTACCTCTCAGTGATTCAGTTTTCTCACCTACCTGCCTTGGTGCCCCATAGGTCTATTAGAAGATGAAATGAGTTTCTTACTATTCTTATTATTACTGCAGCTACTACCACCACCTCCTTCATCATTGCTGTGGCTGCTACTGCTGTAAGATAACTAAGAAAGAGTTGAATTGTTTAGAAGTCAACCAAGACAGAAATTGTCACATGGATGTCATAATTCTAAAGTAATAGTGTACAGAGCCTAATGTAGTCAAAGACTTAGGAGTAGTGGAAACAAGTTAGGGGGTGAGCTATACAAGAGGTTCATATTTGGATGTCTAGTTTGTAGTCTGTCAGGCTCCTCTAGACCCAATGTTTCAGCTGTGGCTGCATGGTAATTGGTTAACCAGGATGGGGAAAAATAGAAGTACTGAAGTCAGTATGTGGTCTGCATCCAATTCTTATCAAATGAGATTCTTAGCCACAAGAACTTAGTTTTCTTGTCTTTAAGATGAAGGTGTTAGTAGAGGACTCTAAAGTCTGAGCCTTAGTATTCCGACGACTTAGGAGGTACATGATTTGCTCAAGTCTACACAGTTTGTGAGTCTTAAGAGTTAGAACTCAAACCAAGTGTGTAAAAACATTATAAGTGTATTGAAATAATATTAATCTTCATTAACTTTAGTTTGGAGATGCCTTAATACTCGAATAGAAACAAAGTTAACAAAATCACAAACATATGGTAGTCATAACGTGATTAAGAGTCTAAGAGTTTGGATTTATTCCTCACTGCATAGTATTTCAAATTGGGGCACTAGATCCAAAAGATTGCCTTGACTTAAAAAGAGAAACAGAGCACTGTTCCTGCTGTGTTTAGTAAATAGCTTTAAAAGAGACAAACAAAATGCCATTTCTTGAGATTTTCATCACTATGCTTTCAGCTCTCTGGGGTCTAAAAGGCACAGGGGAAGTTTTAGCAGACCTTCACCATTAGTAAGTGGTATGCATGGTGATGGAAATTAGCTTGACATGTCTTAGGGAGCTTAGGGTTGACAGAGATAAGTTTTGGGTCTAGTCAAATTGAGGGAGGCTTCATCTCAGTCATATCATTCTAACTTCAACCTTAACAATTGAAAAATTATTAAGTGAAAAAGTTACCTTTGGGTATATTTTATTACTTTTTAAAAGTAATTGCTGCGTCTCCCACTCTATTGACATGAGCCTAGACTTTGTGTCTTGCTTTGGTAAATGAAATGTGAGTAATGTGATGTGTTTCACTTTATAGAAGAAGATTTACAGGCTCTCGCCTGATTCCACCGCTGCTCTTTTCCCTCTGCCATAACAATATTATTGCATGTCCCTGACAGAGATTGTTGCTATAGTGTGGGACCCCAAATTGAACAAAATCGAGGCAGGCAAGTAATAAAAATAAACATAAGCAAGATATAAACTTGTTGTTAAAGTCATTGAGATTTGGGGATAGTTTGTTGTTATAGGGCAAGCTAGGAAAACCCACTTAATACACTCTTTCTTCCTCCAGCAAAGATACTTTTATCTGGTTACATTTCGAGGTGTTGTTCTTGGTAAAACAATCTTTTGGTGGGCAACCTCTGTGTCAATCTGAATTTACTATTAAAGTTTTGCCTAAAATATCAATATGTTCTTAAAAAAAACCATTTGCCTAATAGACATAATCAGAAATGATGCAATTGTTTTTCCACTATAGCCCAAGTTAATTATAAATCAGAGTAATAATTTGGCATAGAATGGGCATAGAAATAGAAAGGTTTTTTAAAAAAATTTCTTTCTGAAAAAAAGAAGCCTTCATTGAAAGTTAAATGCAATGAAATTAATTTTGCAATTATTTATATTGATGCTTGGAATCAATGCTTAGATTAATTGACATGTAGTTTCTGTTTCATCTTCCATGACTCTTTCATTACTTTTTGAAGAGGTAGACTGGCATTCTTCATGCCCTTTCAACACAAAAAGACAGTATTTTCAGCATGATGAATGACAGCTGTAAATAGAATGGCTCAGCAAAAGTAAATCCAATTTACTTTCTTTGGAAGTACAAATAGTTTGAATAACCACAATGTTTATAGTTATGGTTGGCTAATCTATGATTCTGTCTCACTCTTCTCATATAGCATCTTCTTTGAGTTTGGGGCATTATTCCAGAGAGACAATTCCAAAGAGTAATGAATTAGTTCTAAACAAGAAAAGTAATCAGAGCCTTTAGAAAAAAAATAAGAGAAATTCAGGGCTGGAAAACATAAGTGGACCAAAAATTCACAAGAGCTTTTCAAGATAATAATATATTACCTTGGTACCCATTGATGGTACTTATTTATAATATTTTGGAAGAAAGTTTAAAAAAGCAATGTACTTTTTTAACCTCAAGGTTTAAACCTCAAGGTCTGACCTTTTGGTCTTTTTAGATGTGTTTTACAGAGGCTGATGAAACCCACTGTTCACTGAGAAAAAAAGAATAAAGTCATAAATAACCTGGTTTATCACTGAAACTGCTTCTGATTTCAAGACAATAAGGTTATATTAGTCAGGTTAGGATAGCCTTATGTTGCAGTAAACAATTCAAAAATTACTATTTCTTATTCATACAACTGTCCCATGCAGATTGGCAGGGACTTCTGTTTAACATAGTCACTCAGGGACACAGGTTGTTGAACAATTTACCATTTCTCCTATAGAGACACCATCTGGAACACAGGAATCCCAAGTTTTTCAGAAAGCACAGCCAGAGAGAAGAAATGCTGGAGAGGTTTTCACCAGAAGTTAAAATGCTTTGGTCTAGAAGAAATGCATGAAACAATTAGTCAAGGCAATCACATGGCCTTGATAAATTCAGAAAAGTGAGGAAATAAAATTATCCTCCTGTTGGCCTAGAAGAAGAAAATGAGCTCTAAAGCAGCTCTAGAGAGCTTGACTATAGAAGACCAACCTGAAAAAACCTACTGACCTTGCAATGAAAAGACACGATAACCAGACAAATACAATGAAATAATGTACCATTATTGTAAGTAGAATTTGGAAGAATCTATAAACCAGAATAGAATATTTGCTTTGGAGGACTGTCTTTACAGCTGTGTCTTAAAAACCAGTCATTTATCCATTGTTTTGAAACTATGTTTTGATTCTAAGGTATTTTAAATGTTGTTATTAAACTGGAAAACAGAGCATGGCATTTTCAAAAAATCAGCATCCTGTATCTATAGTCAAGCTTTTTAAATAGAAGGAATTATAGTAACAAGCAAAGGAATACTTTTCCAATATATGGATATTGTCATTGGTAGGAATAAAATAAGAAGAAAATTGGTGGTAGAGAGATATTTATATTTACCAAATAAAAGACAGTAACTGAGGTTGAGAGAGATCAATTGCATCATGCTGGGTAATTTCTTCTTCTGTTTCTGCTATGAAACCAGGCAAAAACAAAGAGAAGACTGTTTGCGAAAACCTCAAGATCTTTTAGTTTATCAAGAATGTCAGTGAAGTTGTAACCGTCACTTAGAAACCTAGTAGCAGAATGAGTTAGTTTAATTCATGCTTTTGTGTAAAAATTAGATCATAGGCCTGGGCCTGGGCCTAAGTGAATTTTAAAATCTCCCTCAGGTGAGCTTAATGTAGAACCTTAGCAGTGAAACCATTGCTATAAGCAGATCAGAGATCATGTCTTGTTTTGTGCACCACTCTTTCTCCAGAGTCTGGCATAATCCTTAGCATATAGTAGGCATTCAATAACCATCTGCAGAATAAAGGAATATAGATGGAAGGAGTATATTTGAAAAAAAAATGTAGAGCACTATATAGATAGAAGCCAACAAAGGCTTAAAATGAGAAGTATATTTATAATATTAAATCAGTTAAATTAAATGATAGTCAACCTCTCTTCAACATTGATTAGATAGTGTCATAGGAGACATGTCAATTAATTTTCTAGTGATGAATCTCATTACGTAATTAAATGGAAGGTCATCCTCTCCTTCTTTCTGAGAATCATGATATAGCATGTATTGGCACTCATGTAAGTATGATCCACTCTTTATTTAGATGCCTGAGGTTGCAGATAAGCTGTATCTGTTTTGAGAGAGCTGTAATTAAACAACCCTTTATAAAGATAATAATATATAATGACTACTCTAATAACATAATCAGAATTACTTTGGTTTAACTCACACAATTTCTTTCCACTTGTCAATTTTTTATCTTTTCCTTTAAAAATTTAATGAATTAATTTTAATTAACAAATAAAAATTGTATGTATTTACTGTGTTTATATGATGTTTTGAAATATGTATAAAGAGAATGGCAGAGCAAGATGGCAGAGTAGGATTCTCCAGCGATTGATTGATTATTCTCCCACAGAAACATGAATTCAAACAACTATCCACACTCAAACAGATCTTCACGAGATGTAAGAAAACCAGATGAGAGATCACAGTACTACCTGGTCTTAGGATAATAATAGGAAAAGACTAATTGAAGGCAGTAGAATGAACAGCCTCACATTTCCCACATCACCCCTCCCCGAATCTCAGGCAGTAAAGCATAGAGAGACATCATTTGCTTGAGGGAAAGAAAAAAATATAAGCATAACATTTTGCCTTGGAACCCTGTAGGGGGGCTGCCATAGTGAAACCCTGCACTAGGCAAAAGCCTCCAGTCCTAGACATCAGGCTAATACTCATAGATCCACCCTGGCAAGAGACAGGCACCTATTGTCCCAGCGGGGTATACTCAAGATCCAACCTGCATTATCATCAGCTGAATACAGTGGTTTTGGCCCCTGAATTAAGTGGCAGGCAGGTTGCAGGCCTTGGGCATGCTCTAAAGCTGCACTGGTGTCAATGGCAGTAGGATTTGGCAAGCTAGGACTGTGTCAGTCTCTGTGGCCATGGGATTGCCTACATCACTCCTCCTCTAACCCTAGGTATTGCAGTGCTGAGAGAGACACTGTCTACTTGGGGAAAGGAGAAGGAAGTAAGCATAAGTCTTTACCTTGGAACTTCCACTAGGCCCACCACAGTAAAACTCAGTACTAGGCAAAATCCCATGGACCCTGACACCAGACTGTACCTCTGAGCAGAGCCTTTAGAACTGCTATAGTGCCAAATGGGAGCTCAGTGCCAGACAGGAACCCAGGAACCTGGAAAGGCAAACTTGAAATCTGGCCTATATCACCACCAGTCAACTATAGCAACCTTGGGCATTAAATAAACCTCAGTGTTGGGTAAGCTATAGAAACTGCAGAACTTGGGCATGCCCCAGTGCTGCACTGGTCTTGGCAGTAATGAGCTTTAGGTGTGACCCTGCACTGTGTTCAGCTTTTGTGGCCAAAGAATTTCAGCCATGGCAGTCCTGGGCTTAGTGTGCCCCCTAGAGCTTCAAGATTAAAATATAATAGTAATGCATTTAGGGATCTCACGAGTCAACCTAACCTAAATCTCTGGACAGGCTTAGTGCTGAAGGAAGCTCCTAAACAACGCAAGACTGAAGATTAGAACAGATACCTACATAAATGTGCAGATATCAACAAACAGCTACAAATATGAAAATCAATCAGAGAAATATGATATGACCAAATGAACAAACTAAGATGTCAGTGACTGACACTAAAGAGAGGGAGGTGGAAGATTTTCCTGACAAAAAATTAAAAATAGGTAATTTAAGGAAACATCAACTTCAAGAAAATACATAGGAACAACTCAGAAACTTATCAGAAAATTTTAAAAGAGATTGAAAAAATTAAAAAAAAAAACAGTCCTGGAGCTGAAAATTACAATGAACAAAATAAAAAATGCAATAGAGGACATCAATAGCAGAACTGATTAAATAGAAGAAAGAATCTATGAAATAAAAAACCAGTTAATTAAAAATATAGACACAGAGGGAAAAAAGTAAGGAAATAAAGAAAGCTTAAAAGATTTATGGGATGGCATCAAAAGAGAAAACTGATGAGGCATTAGTGTGTAAGAGGAAGAAGAGAAACAGAAAGGGGTAGAAAGCTTATTTAAAGAAACAAAAACAGAAAAATCTTTAAAATGATGTAAATATCCTGATACAGGAAGATCGTTTCCTATCACATTCAATACAAATAAGGCTACCTCATGGCATGTTCTAATTAATGTGTCAAAGATCAATGACAAAGAGAATCCTAAAACAGTAAAATAAAACAAATAAGTAACATATAAGGAAGTTCCAATATGCTTAACAGTAGACTTCTAAGCAAAAATTTTAGAGACCGGGAGAGAGTGGATTGATACATTCAAAGTGCTGGAGGAACAAAAACTGCCAACCAAAAATATCAAAGCAAAGCTGTCTTTCTGGGATGAAAGAGAGATAAAGACTTTTCTGGAAAAACAAAAGCTGAGCAAATTCACCTCCAGACATGTCTTACATGAAATGCTAAAGAGAAGTCTTCAAAAATAATAATAAAAAAAGATGCTAATGAATAACATGAAAACATCTAAAAGTACATAATCCACTGGTAAAAGCAAATACACAGTAAAATTCTGAATACTCTAATAATGTGATGGTGGTGTTTATATATTTAGCACAAAGGTTAAAAGACAAAACAATTAAAATTATAACTGCAATGATTTGTTAAGGGATATATAATATAAAAAGATGCAAATTTGTGACATCAAAAATCAAAATATGGGAGGGTGGAGTTAAAGAGTAGAAGATTTTTCTCTATTTATTTGCAATCAAAACTAGGTTGTGAATATTTTAAAATAATCTTTTTATCACTATAATATTTTAAAATAATCTTTTTATCACTATAAGATGTTTTTTGTAAGCCTCATGGTAATCACAAAGACTATAAGAGATACGCCCCCCCCAAAAAAAAAGGAATCAAAACATTCTACTAGAAAAAAATCACTTAAGCTCAAATTAAGAGAGTAATAGAAGAAAGACAGTAATGGAGGAAGAAAGGAAGAATGAATCTGTAAAACAACCAGAAAACAAATCAAACTAGTAGCAGTAAGCCCTTACCTGTCAATAATTATCTTGAATGTAAATGGATTAAATTATCCAATTAAAAGACACAGAGTGGCCAAATGGATACAAAACAAACCCCAACAATATTCTGGCTGCAACAGACTCACTTCACCTGTAAGAGTACACATAAACTGAAAGTACAAAGATGAATAAAGATATTCCATGTGAATGGAAACCAAAATAAATCAGGAGTAGCTATACTTATATCAGGTAAAATAGATGTTAAATTAATAACTGTAAAAAGAGACAAAGAATGTCATTATATAATGGTAAAGGGATTGATTCAGCAAGAGGATATAACAATTATAAAATATATGCACCCAACATTGGAGCACCTAAATATGTAAAACCAATATTAATAGATAAAAGAAAAAGAGGCTGCAATCCAATAACAGTAGGCAACTTCAACACTCCGCTTTCAGCAATGAACAGACCATCCAGACAGGAAATAAGGGGAAAAAATATCAGATTTAACTGCACTGTAGACAAATGAAGCTAACTGACATTTATAACATTCCACCCAACAGCTACAGAATACACATTTTTTATGAAAATGTGGTTGACTATGGGTAACCGAAACTGCAAGAGCAAAGCCATAGATAAATGAGGAATGATTAGGTATCAGAATATCTCAGAAAATGTGCTTTTTTCATGATTTATATAATCTAACCTATAACAAGTACTATTGTTCTAAAGATAACTGTTCTATTGGAAGTTATAGCTATACTGAAAATAATGAGTTTTCTTTTTTTTTTAAATTTATTTATTATTATTATTATACTTTAAGTTCTAGGGTACATGTGCATAACGTGCAGGTTTGTTACATATGTATACTTGTGCCATGTTGCTGTGCTGCACCCATCAACTCGTCAGCACCCATCAACTCGTCATTTACATCAGGTATAACTCCCAGTGCAATCCCTCCCCCTTCCCCCCTCCCCATGATAGGCCCCGGTGTGTGATGTTCCCCTTCCCGAGTCCAAGTGATCTCATTGTTCAGTTCCCACCTATGAGTGAGAACAGGCGGTGTTTGGTTTTCTGTTCTTGTGATAGTTTGCTAAGAATGATGGTTTCCAGCTGCATCCATGGCCCTACAAAGGACACAAACTCATCCTTTTTTATGGCTGCATAGTATTCCATGGTGTATATGTGCCACATTTTCTTAATCCAGTCTGTCACTGATGGACATTTGGGTTGATTCCAAGTCTTTGCTATTGTGAATAGTGCTGCAATAAACATACATGTGCATGTGTCTTTATAGCAGCATGATTTATAATCCTTTGGGTATATACCCAGTAATGGGATGGCTAGGTCATATGGTACATCTAGTTCTAGATCCTTGAGGAATCGCCATACTGTTTTCCGTAATGGTTGAACTAGTTTACAATCCCACCAACAGTGTAAAAGTGTTCCTATTTCTCCACATCCTCTCCAACACCTGCTGTCTCCTGACTTTTTAATGATCGCCATTCTAACTGGTGTGAGATGGTATCTCATTGTGGTTTTGATTTGCATTTCTCTGATGGCCAGTGATGATGAGCATTTTTTCATGTGTCTGTTGGCTGTATGAATGTCTTCTTTTGAGAAATGTCTGTTCATATCCTTTGCCCACTTTTTGATGGGGTTGTTTGTTTTTTTCTTGTAAATTTGTTTGAATGCTTTGTAGGTTCTGGATATTAGCCCTTCAAGGCTACAGTAACCAAAACAGCATGGTACTGGTACCAAAACAGAGATATAGACCAATGGAACAGAACAGAGTCCTCAGAAATAATACCACACATCTACAGCCATCTGATCTTTGACAAACCTGAGAGAAACAAGAAATGGGGAAAGGATTCCCTATTTAATAAATGGTGCTGGGAAAATTGGCTAGCCATAAGTAGAAAGCTGAAACTGGATCCTTTCCTTATTCCTTATACGAAAATTAATTCAAGATGGATTAGAGACTTAAATGTTAGACCTAATACCATAACAACCCTAGAGGAAAACCTAGGTAGTACCATTCAGGACATAGGCATGGGCAAAGACTTCATGTCTAAAACACCAAAAGCAACGGCAGCAAAAGCCAAAATTGACAAGTGGGATCTCATTAAACTAAAGAGCTTCTGCACAGCAAAAGAAACTACCTTCAGAGTGAACAGGCAACCTACAGAATGGGAGAAAATTTTTGCAATAATGAGTTTTCTACCTTTTGAAAATATCTTTGGGCATTTTAAATATGCCTTTATAATCAAATGTATTTGGACATATAAATTCAAATTCTACATGTCTGGCACTGTCATAGGATTTTGAGATACAAAATGACATAGGTATTGATCATACTTTCAGGGAGCTCAGAAACTAGTGAAGGAGACAGACTTTTAAAAAATGAGTATTAAAACTCAGTATGAACTGGGAGAAATATGTCCTGGCCCAAAGCAGGAATTTTAAGGAAAAAAAAAATTGTTGGAGGACTTTTTCTCTTGGATAACCTTTTGGGTAAATTGCTATCTGTAGTGGAAGTTATCCCTGATTTTGGTATGGAATAATATTAAAGTATTTTCCAAGTGAACCCGGGAAAAAGGCATTCCAGGATGAACAGAAGGGTATGCAAATACACAGAAGCACCAAATTGTATGCACAGTTAAAAAGCGCAAGTAGATCTATAATCTTTGGACACACATTTTGATAAGGATAGTACCAGGTGGGGTCATTATAGTGGGAAATACAAGGCTAGATTATAAAGGGTGTTTTGTGTCATGGGAAGAATCTAGAACTATTCTGACAGCTTTTAAGGGGAGCTAGTTAGCTTATGACTGCAGAGAGAATACACCCTTCAACTAAAAAATGCACTGTGAGTTCATTGGATAGATGGTGGTAAAGTCTTTTATTGGCAAATTAGAGAACCTCTAAATTGATGTAAAATGACCAACTTTCTCTTTTACTTTTAAAATACTGGGAAATCTGAAATGAATCCTCTCCCCATGAGCATATTTCATTTTTTTATTGTCACCTGGGGAATGTTAATGCTTTTGGACTGCTGCCTACAGCCTTGGCTTCACTACCTAAGTGGATATTTGGTGATAGCAGTGTACCCTCATAAAGACAGACTGCTGATTACATTTCCATTAAAGACCACAGCCAAGTCTGTCTGCTAATTTCCCTGCCAAAAGCAGTTAGATTTTTACAGTGACCAGTTTGTATGGAAAAGAACCACTTTTCTTTTCAGAGTGTAAAGAGAGAGCATAAGAAATTGAGATTGTGGCCTTTATTCAAAAATATCCAAAATACATTTTCTAAAATAGACTTTACATATTGTAATTTTTAAAAACACCTACCTTTCTTTATGGCAAGTTATATTATTGACTATGCTTTCAAATTCTATTTATCCACTGCAAGTATAAAAACAAAAGAAAAATGAATGTAGAGTAGAGAATATCACTTCAGTCATTCATTCATCAAACATCTATATAACATTTATTATGTTCTAGGCGTTGTGCGAGGTGCCATGGCTTACAAAATGAATGTGGTGCAATGGTTACGCTAAAAAAGCTTAGAATCCAAGCATGCCAATTTTGAGTGTGAAGCATTTTGATAATAAATAAAAAAACCAAAATTCTTAAAAAGGAAAGACAATCTATTATAGCACTGTGTTTAGCAAAAGAAACCATAAATAAAATTCTAGGGTCAAGATTATTAGTAGTAGTAGGCTTAATTATAATATTGTCCCTGTGACAACAATTGTTACAATTTCATCATCATTGTTATTTTTGGATTTTTGTTATGAACTGAATGTGACCAATCAAAATTTATATGTTGTAGCCCTAACCTCAAAAATGTGGTGGTATTTAGAAATGGAACTTTGGGGATGTGACTAGAGTTAGATGAGGTTATGAGGATGGACTCTTGTGATAGAATTAGTGTCCTTATGGGAAGAGACATAAGCGCTAGCCCTCTATCTTGCTCTCTCTGTGTGCACCTACCAAGGGAAGGTTATGTAAGCATACAGCAGGAAGGCAATCATCTGCAAGCCATGAAGATAGCCAGAACCTGAACATACTGGCAACTAGAACTCAGCTTTCCAAGCTATCAGTGAGAATATAAATTTCTGTTTTTATAGCCTCCTAGTCTATCGTATTGTGTTATGGTAGCCCAAACTGACAAATATACCCATCCTATGGTAGGCAACATGCTTAGTGCTTTCTTTTCATTTTTTCCAATGCTCACCATAAATCTTCAAGGCAACTATTACTGTCCTGATTTTAGAGGCATGTAATCTGAGGTTAGGAGGCCTAAACAAATTGCTTGGATGGTATAGCTAATAAGTAGCAAGTGAGGATTTAAGCCTATATTCGTGTTATCTCCACTACTAAAAGACACCACTTCATGGCATGGATTCTGTCTCAGTCTGGCTTTTATTACTGTAACACAATACCATAGACTGAGTAATTTAGGATAAGAACGAATTTATATTTTACAGTTCGGGAGACTAAGTCCAAGGTCCAGGGGCTGCTGCCAGTTAGGGGCACCTTCCTGCGCCATGACATGGTGGAAGGTGTTACAGGGCAAGAGAAGCACACTGAGAGCCAAACTGGCTTTTATAACAGATTCACTCTCGCAATAACTGACCCACTCCAGGGATAACCCATTAATCCATTAATGATTTAATCCATTTGGGAGGGCGGAACCCTCATGACCCAGCCACCTCTTAAATGTCTCACCTCTTAATACCGTTACATTAGAGATTAAGTTTCAAAATAAGTTCAGAAGGGACAGACATTCAAATCATAGTATTCACCTCTGGCCTCCCCAAACTCATAATCTTCCCACATAGGAACACATTCCTCCCATCTCCATAGACCCAACTTCTTTACTTATTCCAGCACCAACTCAAAAGTCCAAAACCCGAAGTCTCAACTGTGAGCCCATACAATTAAAACAAGTTGTGTACTTCTAAGATACAATGGTGGGATAGTTATAGGGTACACATTCCTGTTTTAAGAGGGAGAAATAGGCCAGAAGAAGGGAGTAAAATGCCCGAAGCAAGTTCAAAACCCAGCAAGGAAGACATTAATTCTTAAAGCTGACCTCATGTCCAGCATCCTGTGCACACTGGAGCAAGGAGTAGGCCCCCATGATGTTGGGCAATCTCGCCCCTGTGACTTTGCCAGGCTCAGCCTACACTTCAGCTGTTTTGGCTTGGAGTTACACACTGGTGCCTGCAGCTTTCCCTGATGGGCATTATGTGCTACCAGTGGCCCTACAATTCTGAAATCTCAAGAGCAACCCTGGCTGTCACTCCACCTTTCAGTTCAGCATTGCCCTGGTTCGGGCTCTCAGTGGTGGATCCACCCCTGCAACAAGTCTCTGCCTAGGCCCCCAGGCTTTTCAATACATCCTCTGAAATTTAGGTGGAGGCCACCCTGGTATCACAGTTTTTGCATTCTGCACAGTTGCAAAAGTAGCACCATATTGACACCAAGCAAGTCTTAATGCTTGTGTTCTTTGGAGTAGCAGCACTAGCCACAGCTGGGCCTGCTTGGACCATGGTGTGGTGCCACCAAGGTTTACAGTTTGTACCTCTCAGAGCAGCAAACTGAGTCACAGCTGGGGCAGCCGAGGAGTGTTGCAGCATGATGTAGGAAACAGAGTCCTGAGGTGGCTCTGAGCAGTGAGTTGGTGGAGGGTTTCCTTGGCCCTGTCCTGCAAAACTGTTCTGTCCTCCTAGGCCTCTGGACCTCTGATGTCAGGTGAGGCAGCTTCAAAGATCTCTAATGCCTTTGAGATTTTTCTCCCTTTGTCCTCATAAATAGCCTTTGGTTATTTTCTATCAGTACTAGTCACACCCAAACATGCTTTTTGTTCTTTACATGACCAGTCTGTGAATTTTCCAAATTTCTATATTGTACTTCTCTTTAATTATAAATTCTGTCTTTAAATCATCTCTTTGCTCCAAAATCTCACTGTAAGCAACCAAAGGTAACTATGCAGCATCTTGAATGCTTTGCAGCTTAAAAATATCTTCTGCCAGATATTCTAGTTTATCACTCTAAAGTGTGGTCTTTCACAAAGCCTCAGGGCATGGACACAGTTTTGCCAAGCCCTTTGCTATCTTTTAGCAAGACAGACTTTATTCCATATTTCAATAACTTATTCTTTATTTCCATCTGAGACCTCTTCAGCATGGCCTTTATGTTCTACATTTCTGTCAGCATTCTGGTCATGACCACTTAAGTAATCTCTAAGAAGTTCCAGATTTTTCCTAGTCTTTTTGTCTTCTAGGCCCTTATCAGAAATCAGAATTGCCCTTAATGCTTTTTTTTTTTTTGATGGCAATATAGACTTTTTCTAGCTTGCACCTCCAAAATCTTCTAGTCTCAACTCATTACCCAGTTCCAAACCCACTTCTACATTTTTAGGAATTTATTATAACAACAGCCCCACTTTTGGCATCAATTTTCGGTCCAAGTCCATTTTCTATGGCTATAATACAATACCAGAGAAAAAAGGAAGGTAACTTATAATTTTTTAAAAAATATATTTCTTACAGTTCTGGAGGCTGGGAGTTCCAAGGTCAAGGGGTTTCATTTGGTGAGGACCTCCTTTCTGTGTCATAATGTGGTAGAAGGCATCACTGGGACAGAAGCACACTGAGAGCCAAGGTGGCTTTTACAGCAGACCCATTTTTGTGATCACTAACCCACTACCATGAGAACCCATTAATCCATGAATGAATTAATCAATTTATGAGGGCAGACCACTTACAATCCAATCACCTCATAAAGCCCCCACTTACTAATACTGTAACATTGAGAGTAAGTTTCAACACGAGTTTCAGAGGAGACAAACATTTAAACCATAGCAGATTCATTAATCTTTGTTCCCATAATGACAAAATATTATACTCTGATATATGTATTCTTAACTCCCCATATCTTTGGCTTTTTCCATCTCATAATGTAATAATAA
This sequence comes from Macaca mulatta, assembly GCF_049350105.2. Taxonomy (NCBI): domain Eukaryota; kingdom Metazoa; phylum Chordata; class Mammalia; order Primates; family Cercopithecidae; genus Macaca; species Macaca mulatta. The sequence continues at coordinate 173,762,080 of NC_133407.1, read as the reverse complement.
TCACACAAACTAATTTACCCTTGTTTCTAAGCATTCAAAATGCTTAACGATAATCTATCATTTATATAATGACTTTAATAGGCGTAGAAGCAGGAACATATTTTTTCCTGGGATCCAAATATCATCTTCCTCACTTGCGGTTTAATTTTGTAATTATAAGAAGAAGCAATATAATAGTTGTCTGACACAATATGATAGCACATTATCATATGATTACCGAGATTCTTTGGCTCTGTTTATGTTTATTGTGGAGATTATGTGAAGATGTGAATCAGTGGCAGGCAGGACTGTCTGGTACATCATTTAGGAAGTTATATGGGTCTTTTGATGCTTTTGCTAGGTTTACTTTTCGTATCAGTATTGACTACCCATCTTTTCAATATGGAATGCACATATATTTGGTTACTTTATTTTACCAGTATGTTTTGAGCTTGTAGATTTCCTTGAGTGGTTCCAATAATAAACTTTTATTCCTGGGTCAGTACCTTTTTGATGAGGATCTAGATGTATTCATATTACTGCCTCATTAAAAAAATTTACTTTAGAGAGTGGTTTATACTCACTGATTCTAATTTCTCTCCTCTCTGGCTTTTTAAACTAGCTTAAATTAGATTTTCCCAAACTACTCTTATTGAAGTAACCAGTGAATTTCACATTGCTCAATTCTTACCCCTCTTGACTTATCAGCAGCGTTTGACGCCATCGATTAGTCCTCTTTGAAACTCTTTCTTCTCTTAGCTTCCAGCAGATCACATGCATCTGGTTTTCTCTTTCTGGATAGCTACTGCCTAAAATTTTCTTTGCTAATTTACCTTCACCTATTGGATCCCTACATGTTGGAACGTCTCTGGGATTAGTCTTTGGACCTCTTCTATTTTTTTCTGTATCTCTCTACAGTTGGTGATTTCATATAGTCTCATGCATTTAAATGACCTCTGTTTTACATATCTGTTCCTTTATGAAAAGTTGTTCCAGCATTTAGTGGTTTGAATTCAAAGGTATCTGAGACAGTTCTCAATCAATTTAGAAAGTTTATTTTGCCAAGATTAAGAATGCACCCGTAACACAGTCTCAGGGGTCCTGAGGACATGTGCCTAAGGTGGTTGGGGTACAGCTTGCTTTTACAGCATTTAGGGAGACATATTACATCAGTCAAAACATGTAAGATTTACATTGGTTCAATTTGGAAGGGCGGGACAATTCAGAGCAGGGGTTTCCAGGTCATAGGTAGATTTAAAGTTTTTCTGATTGGAAATTGGTTGAAAGAGTTATTATTAATAGAAAGGAATGTCTAGGTCCCAGTAAGACATTGCAGATGAAGCCTCCAGTAGCAGGCTTCAGAGAAAACAGATTGTAAATATTTCTTATAAGACTTAAGATCTGTATTTATGCTAAATGCCAGTTGGCTTTCCTGAATTCCAAAAGGAAGGAGGGCGTAATGAGGCATGTCTGACCCCCACTTCCCATCATGGCCTGAACCAGTCTTTCAGGTTAACTTTGGAATGCCCTGGCCGAGAGGAAGGAGTTCATTCAGAAGATTGGTTGTGGGGGGTGGAGGGGTGGGCTGAGAATTTCAGTTTTGGTTTACAGTGTTTTAAAATAATAATAGCCATTTTATTTCACTTGCCATTTCTCAGTTGAATGGCTCTGGTTTGTGATATCTTCTGAGGTTACAGTCAGTGTCAGCAAATGCAGCAATCAACTGAAGGCTTAACTAGAGACAGAGGATCTGCTTCCAAAGTAGTTCACTCACACAGCTGGCAAGTTGGTACAGATATTGTCCAGAGACTTTTCAATCCCTATGTAGACTTCTCCAAATAGGAAATCATGCACTTTCATTTCCACCATTGATCAAGTAGGGCTATCCCTGATTCAATGTGAGAATGGAGTATATAAAAATATAAATACTTGGAGGGTTGGATCACTGGGGGTATTTTTAAGGCTATCTGCCATAGTCCACCCTCTGGCCCCTAATAATTCATAGACCTTCCACATATAAAATATACTCACCCTTTTCTAAATATTCCTTAAAATATAATTTCTTTATGTCTCGGGTGCAGGTTTTAGGTCAAACATCTTCTTGTGTGCTTTGTTATACGTGAATATGTCCCCTCAGAATATATTTGTTGAAAGCCTACCCTTCAAGGTATAGGTATTATTGTATTAGGAGGTGAAGCCTTTGGAAGGTGATTAAGTTATAAGAAGAGAGCTCTCATGAATGGGATTAGTGCCCTTTAAAAGAGGCCCAGGAAAGACCCCTTGCTCCTTTTATCATGTAAGGATACAGTGAGAAGACACCATCTGTGAATCAGAAAGTAGGCCTTCATTAAATGCTAAATCTGTTGGAGCCTTGATCTTGGACACCCCAGACTCTAGAACAGTGAGAAATAAATTCCTGTTTATAAGATACGCAATTTGTGTTATTATTATTATTTTTTTACTGCAGCCCAAACAGATTAAAATGTCATTAATCTAGTTCAGGTGTGGTGATGCCTCAGGTTAAGTTCACAGAGTACAGCTCTTCAAGTCCAATTTCCCTGTGAACTAAAGAGATAATTTTTCTGCCCCCAAGACACCCGATATACATTAGTTGGACAGACATAGGATAACTTCACAAAGCCCTCCATTTCAAAAAGGGGGTAAATAGCCCACAGGTGTAACTATTCTCAAGCAATTCTGAAATTCAGCTGGACATATGTTTCCAGTCTCTTGATTAAGGCTCATGTCTACTGCCTGGAATTTATACATTTTGATGCTTAACTCCACCGTCTGAGATCTTGATTCCATGTTTTAATTCATCCTTTCTTTTAATAATAAATGACTGGTGTTGGTAACTGAGTAGTGTTTCAGGCTATTTCCAGCCCATAGTAATTTCAGAGTCCAAAGGCAGTTTTCTCTTTTGTATTATATCTGCCCCTCTTTATCTAAGCTAACAGTGTTTCTACAAATACGATTCATTTGTGAGTCTCTTAAAACTACAAGATGTTGCTGACAAAAATCATATCTCACAAACAAATGGAAAAACATTCCACTTTCATGGATTGAAAGAAACAATATTAAAATGGCTGCCCAAAGAAGCCTATAGACTTAATGCAATTTCTATCAAACTACCAATGTCATTTTTCACAGAAAAAAACTGTTTAAAAAAGTAATACAAAAGAAACAAAAAAAGAGCTCAAATAACCAAAACAATTCTAAGCAAAAAGAACAAAGCCAGAGGCATCACATTACCCAACTTTAAGCTATACTATAAGTATTTTACTGGTAAAAACAAACAAACAAACAAAACCAGACACATAGATAGACCAATGGAACAAAACAGAGAACCCAGAAATAAAACTACACACCTACAGCCATTTTATCTTTGACAAAGCTAACAAAAATAAGCAATGGGAAAATAATTTTCTTTTTAATAAATGGTGCTGGGATATTTGGCTGGTCACGTGCAGAAGAATGACACTGGACTCCTACATTTTACATATCAAAAATTAACTCAAGGTGGATTAAATATTTAAATGTTAAATGTTAAAGTGTAAGAATCCTAGAAGAAAACCTAGGAAACAACATTCTGGACATTGGCCTTGGGAAAGAATTTATGACTAGGTCCTCAAAAGCAATTGTAACAAAAATGAAATTTAATGAGTGGAACCTAATTAAACAAGAGTTTCTGCACAACAAGTGAAACTATCAACAGAGTAAACAGACAACCTAAAGAACGGGAGAAAATATTCATGAACTGTGCATTCAACAATGGTCTAATATTCAGGATCTATAAGGAACGATTCAAGGGGCAAAAAACAAATAACTCCACTAAAAAGTGAGCAAAAGACGTCAACGTGAACAGACACTTCTCAAAAGACAACATACAAGTGGCAAACAAACATATGAGAAAATGTTCCACATCACAAATAATCAGAGAAATGCAAATCAAAATCAATGAGATATCATCTTACACCAGTCAGAATGACTATTACTAAAAAGTCAAAAAACAACAGATGCTTGCAAGGCTGTGGAGAAAAGAGAGCAGTTATACATCGTTGGCGGAAATGTAAATTAATCCAGCCACTGTGGAAAGCAGTCTGGAGATTTCTCAAAGAACTTAAAACAGAACTACCATTTGACCCGGCAGTCCTATTACTGGGTATACCTTGAAAAGAAAATAAATCATTCTACCAAAAAGATACATGCACTTGTATGTTCATCATAGCAATATTCACAATAGCTAATTAATGTAATTAACCTAGATGCCTATCAATGATTGATTGAATAAAGAAAATGTGGTACACATACACCATGGAATACTACATAGCCATGAAAAGAACAAAATAAATCTCTTATAGCAACATGGATGTTGCTGGAGACAATTATCCTAAGTGATTTAATACAGGATAAAAAACCAATACTACACAGTATATACACCATGGAATACTACACAGCCATAAAAAGAACAAAATCAAGTCTCCTACAGCAACATGAATGTTGCTGGAGACAGTTATCCTAAGTGATTAATGCAGGATAAGAAAACCAATCACTCATGTTCTCACTTATAAGTGGGAGCTAAACATTGAGTACTCATGGACAAAAAGATGGCAAAAATAGACTGGGGACTACAAGGGAGGTGAGGGGGAAAAGGGCAAGGATTGAATAACTAACTATTGGGTACTATGCTAATTACCTGGGTGAAGAGATCAGTTGTATTGCAAACCTCAGTATTCTACCTGTGTAACAAATCTGCACATGTACCCTCTGTATCTAAAATGAAAATTTAAAAAAAAAAACAAGTAAAAAAAGTTTGAATTAAAAAATAAGTAGAGGATAGAGCAAACAACCAGTTTAAAAAGATTCCATGGGTCTCTTAGAAATCTTATTGGGAATGTACTCGATTTTTTAAAAAGTGACATTGATAACAAATTTTGTCACAATAAACTTTATTTTGAACTTCCTGCATGGCTGCTATAGAAAAACACATCTAAAATCCTTGGAAGTTCTGTTGTTAATGAGTCTGAGAGGTCTTCCTTTAAGATTTTTAGAGGCCCTATTTGTTTTTATTTTTGATACATTACTTTAAATATGCGTAAAGTCTTGATAAAGTTTTCACAGTAACACTCTTTATCTTTAGACAGTGTTTTCCTGACAATGTCTTGGATTTGATCTTTTCCTGGAAACCATTTTCATATTTTTAGCATTGTTTGCCATCTGGATAGGCAGGATTTAGATACAGTTTTATTTTAAACATAGAAAGCTCTGGATAATTTATGTATTTAACAATTATTCTTTTAGCTTAACTTTTAATTTTCATTTTACTACAGACAGTAAGAAGAAGCCAGGTGACACTTTCAACACTGCCTGGAAATAGCCTTAGCTAAATTAGCTTGTTTATTAAGTATATTTTGTAGTTCCTATGGTGTTGCAACGGATTTTTTTTTTTTTTTTTTTTTTTTTTTTTTTTGTGACTGAGTCTTGCTCTGTCACCCAGGCTAGAGTGTAGCAGCATGGTCTTGGATCACTGCAGCCTTCACCTTCTGGGTGCAAGTGATTCTCCTGCCTTAGCTTCCCAAGTAGCAGGGACTACAGGTGTGAGCCACCATGCCTGGCTAATATTTTGTATTTTTAGTAGAGGGTTTCACCATGTTGGTCAGCCTGGGCTCAAACTCCTGACCTCAAGTGATCCACCCACCTTGGCCTCCCAAAGTGCTGGGATTACAGGCGTGAGCCACCATGCCTGTAACATGGTGTTAACTGTTGTTAAATTGTTGTTAAACAACAATTCTCCCTTTCTCCAGCTTCCAGTAACATTTCTTTATTTTCATTTATGTTCTTTCTCACTGTCTTTTTAAGAGCCAATGGGTTTTTGCTAACTTTCTTTTCCTTGACCCTTAGAATTTCACTAACATTCTCTGAGTTTATTTCCCCACGTCTAATGTGAACATATGTATAGACTTTGTGACTGCTATAATTAATAGGAAGGTACAGTAGAAGTGACACTCTTCTACTTCTGTACCTAGTCATTAAGATTCCAAAATATTTTGTTTCTTCACAACTGGAAATATTTTGGGACACCTCCTCTTAGAATACAGCCACTATGCTATGAGAGAACCAAGCCACAAGCAAGGAAAGGCAATCTGTAAGCATTCTGTTGAATTCCCAGATAATAGCCAGCATCAACTGCCAGCTATATGACTAAGTCAACTTAGATATTCCAGTCAATCAAGCCTACAGATGATTCATTGTCACCTAAAATAAGGGGAACAGAGCCGTCCAGCTGAGTCAAGTCGATATATAAAAAAATGAATTTTGTTTTAAACTGCTAAGTTTGGGGATACTTTTTTATAGCTTAATAACTAATAGGAAAAGGATTTGGTACTAAAAGTGTGATTGTGCTTTAAGATAAACCAAAATTATATAATATTGGCCTTGAATCTGGTAAAGTTGAATCTACAATGGCCTCAATGAGATTGTTAAGGAAGATTGGAAGGATAAGAAGAAAACTGCTGTTGAAGGTTAGAGAAAAGGTAAATTGTGTTATGTAGTAGAAGAAAGTTTAGCAACACTTTTGACCACAATTTGTGATCATTTTGAAAATAAGAAATATGCATGTGGATTTAGTCAATGAACTTTTCAGGAAGAATGTTGAAGTGCCATCTGGGTTATTTAAGCTGCATATGATAAATTATGGATATTTAGGGAAAAACTAAAGATGAAATTGCATAGTTTTCTGATAGAATTTGGATAAAAATTTCTGAGTCAGGTTTTGCTGGGTGCAAAAAAGAAAGTATTTCTTATTGCCAGTCTCTTCTGGAAAAAAAAATTTTCACAGAATAAAATGGCTTTAGGGAAAATAGCAAATCCAAAGCTTTGCCAACAAAACATGATTTCAGAATCAAAATTTCAAAGGTGCTGCTGTAAGATCCTTTGTTAAGACCACAAAAGTATTTAAGGCAGGGCCAAGTAGACTCTCTCAGCTGGGCAACGTAAAAGACTTTTAATAACCATGACACCATTACATTTTTTAAAATTTCAAATGAGTTTATTCACATGAAATTAGAATAATTAATTTACAAGTTTTATTCCTGAGTCAAGTAAAAAAAAAAATACTTGGTGCTTCTCAAGTACTGGAGAGCTAGTAAAAAAATAGAGTGAGACTTTCAGTTTCTGGGTTCCACATGTAAACAGCTTGGAAGTCACCACTCTATCTCAACAACACTTAAAAAGCTGAGGAAACTGAAAAATCAACAACCTTCTTAAATCTGAGGAGAAGTGAGGTCACAGGACAAACCACTCAACATTTGAGAGACAGGCAGATGCAAACATCAATTTACTGAGCCAGAAATCTCTTTAGAACTAGTGCTAAGGTAGGAAAATGTGAATTGTAATTGACAAATTTCTGGAAGTTGAGTCTGGACAAATATGAGTTAAAACCTCCAGGGAGACCTGGTCTTCGGCGGGGCCCAGTGATTTTGTGAGTTTTATCACCAGGAGCTGACCAGGTTCTCACAGTAAGTATCAGAGAAAAATCCTCTCATACCTCCAGCACAAAAGGAAAAGAACCATTTTAAAATATGGAAGAGTGCTGTGTTCTGCCTTAAAAAAGGCCTGTTCTCAGGAAAAACTATTTAATTAGTGACTAACCTGCTGGGGTTTTATCAGGCTTGAGGTAAGGGCAATGCCCAACTTCAGCCAACTCTAGCCATCCTGTCTTACTTAAAAGAGGTGAAAAAGAACTGAGAAAAACTTGTGAAGTTCACAGACGAGAGGCATAAACTCACGAAAAGACTGAGACCTAATAATAGGACTATAGAACACTTCTCCCCAACCCACCTTTAACTACCATGTTTTAAAAACATGTTTACCACAGTTCTTCTTAGTCAGTACATCAAATTAAGCCACCAACAAAAATTACAAGGCATATTAAAAGTCAGAAAACATAATCTGAATAAACAGGAAAAGCATCAGAACCAGACGTGGCAGAGATGTTGGAATTAAAAGACTGGGAATTTAAAACAACTGTGAGTAATATGCCAAGGGCTCTAATGGATAAAGTAGAGAGCATGCAAAAACAGATGGTCAGTGTAAGCAGCGAGATAAACATTCTAAGAAAAAAAAAGATTAGGATTAAAAAAACATTAGTAGACTGGACATCACTGAAGAAGTAATCTCTGAGCTTGAGGCTATATCAATAGAAACCTGCAAAACAAAAGCAAAGAGAACAAAGACAAGTAAAATCAAAAGAGAGTATTCAAGAACTGTGGGACAACTACAAAAGGTGTAATTTATATGTAATTGGAATACTAGATAGAAAGAAGAGAGAAAGGAACAGAAAAAAAGTATGTAAAATAGTAGTGAGTAAGAATTTTTCCAAATTTATGTCAGACATGAAACCATGTATCTAGGAAGTTCGGAGAACATCAAGTGAAATAAATGCCAAAAAACTATACCTAGGCACATAATTCTCAAACTACAAAAAATAAATAAATAAATAAAATAAACGAAGAAAATATCCTGAAAGAAGCCAGAAGAAATAAATAAAACTTTTTCTATTATAGAGGAACAAAGATACGGATTGCATCCTACTTCTCTGAAACCATGCAAACAAGAATAGACAACATTGAAATATTTAAAGTGTTGAGTAAAAAATTGACCAACCTATAGTTCTGTATATTGTGAAATTATCCTTCAAAAGTGAAAGAGAAATATAGGCCTTCAAAAATTGAATGAATTGACTGCCACTAGATCTGCCTTATAAGAACTAATTAAGAAAAGGTTTTTAGAGAGAAGAAAAAATAGAAATTTGGACTAATATAAAGAAAGAATATTGGAAAAGTACTAAGTGAAGGCAAAACAAAAACTTTGATTTGTTATATTCTTAACTAACTACATAACAGATAATAGTTTGTTCAAAGTAACAATAGCAACCATGTATTTAATTATGTACACATATTTATGTATCAATGTATATATATTTATATATAGAGAGAATATACTATGTGTGCTTATATTTAGTTGAAATGAATGACAGAAATGATACAAGACACAGGAGAAAGAAATTATGATTTCAGTACTCACAACTTATAAAGCAATATAATATTATTTGATGGTGGACTTGGATTAGTTGTGAGTGTATATTGTGAGCTTTGGGGAAATCACTAGAAAAAGTAAAATAAATAAATAAATATAACGAATATGCTAAAAATTGAGGGGAACTGAATTATATAGAAGTCTCAATGAAAACCATAAAAACTTAAAAAAGAGTGGAATGCAAAAGGAGAAAAATAGGACAAAGGCATCAAATAGAATACAGCAACGAATGCGATAGGTATTAATCCAACTATATCAATAATCACATTGAACTTCAATGACCTAAATGTACCAGTTAAAAAACAAACAAACAAGTCCAACTTCCAACTGTATGTTGTCTACAATAAACCTTTATTTATTTATTTATTTATTTATTTAGTTAGTTAGTTAGTTAGTTAGTTAGAGACAGGGTCTTCCTCTGTCACCCAGGCTGGAGTGCAGTGGCTCAATCACAGCTCATTGCAGCTTCGACCTCCTGGGCTCATGCAGTCCTCCTACATCAGCCTCTCCCATAGCTGGGACCACAGATGTACATCACAACATTTTGTTTTTGTAGAGATGAGGCCCCACTATATTGCCCGGGCTGGTCTCAAACCCCTGGGCTCAAGCGATCCTTCTACCTTGACCTCCCAAAGTACTTGAATTACAGGCGTGAACCACTGTGTCCAGCCCAAGAAACCCACTGTAAATATAGACATAGGTTGATTAAAAGTAAATGGATAGAGAAAGATATACCATGCCAACAAAAAATTGAAAGAAAGCAGAAATAGCTATATTAATTTCAGACAGAGCAGATTTCAAAGAAAAAAATTATCAGGGTTAAACAGGGGCATTACATAAAATATATAAAGGTCAGTTATCCAAGAAGACATAGTAATTCTTAATGTATATGTGCCTAACAAGAGAGTATCAAAATACACTAGACACAAACTGATGAAATTGTGCAGGTGATAGATTGCACTGTTAATCACCTCGGTATAACTGACACTTATAGACCACTTCATCCAATCACATCAGAATACACATTCTTCTCAAGCTCATATGGAACATTCACCAAGATAGACCACATTCCCTGTAAAACACATCTTAACAAGGCTATAAAACATACCTTAACAGATTTTAAAAATAAATATTTTACAAGCTCCAAAAACTTGGAATAGAGGAGAACTTCCTGAACTTGGTAAAGAATATCTGCAACAAACCTACAGCTAATTTCATACCTTATGGTATGAACTAGAGTATTTCCCACTAAGATCAGGAACAAGGCAAGGATGTTCCCTCTCACCACTTCTTTTCCACATTGTACTGGAAGTCTGAACCAATGCAATAAAACGAGAAAATAAAATATAAGTTATGCTAATTGGGAAAGAAGACATAGAACTTTCTTTGTTTGCAAGACTATTAGCATTAGCACACCAAAGAGTGAAATAGGTATAAATCTAACAGAATATTGATATGGAGATCTATTCAAGGAAAACTGTAAAACTGTTACAAGAAATAAAAAATCTAATTAAATTAAATGATTTCATGGATAGGAAAACTCAATATTGTCAAGATATTAGTTATCTCTAAATTGATCTGTAGATTAAGAAATATACCACAAAAAGGTGGGATGTTAAAAATGGCTGAGGCTATGGATGTCTTAATTATTGCTTTCCCATTACAATGGCAGAGCTGAGTAGTTGCCACAGGGACAGTGTGGTCCACTAGTCTAAAACATTTCCTATCTAGCCTATTCAGCAAAAGTTTGCTGACCCTTGCTCTGGGGTATGTGTTTTCTTAGACAGAGCCCATAGTCTATTCCATACCTAAAATGGGACTATACTCAGAGTCCAGTGTTAAATAAGACTCTAAATTGAATGAATGTATAAATGAATTAATGCTAGCAGAAACAAATACATATTTAATACTATACCACAAGTACACAGATAATTGATGATTCATTCAATAATCTTTAAGGATATCTTCTTCAACTCAGAAAAGAAGGCTTCTTAGGAAACTTAATGGCATTGTCCCAGAACGTACTGATTCTCAGCCCAAGAAAGACAAGGTATAGCTCAAAGACATATGTAGGGATGGTGTTTGTCTAACAGAATGGATTGTAACTTATTACAAAGTATGCTGCAATTTTAATAATGGAATTATTACAACTTAGGCTAAAAGGAACAGAGATACTCAACATGACAGAATGCATGGTGCTGGTTCAGAATGACTAAGTATTCAATGAATATTTACTTTATTTGGGGGGAAATTGCAAGGATGTTTAACATAAGCTCATTTGATTTCAATTTTGTGTAGTAGATATTATTGCCTCTAATTTTAAAGGGGAAAACATTGGCTTAGAAAGATTAAATAACTTACAAAATTTTTAATAATCAGTAAGTGTCAGTAAGTGGCAGAATTAAGAGTGAAACCCAGGTGTTCTGACCAACTTCAGTAGTTTTTCAGTGATGTGCCAGCCACCTCATGTGTTATGATCTGTGAATAGAAACATATGAGCAGACATAGTTTTGTCTCATGGAAACACATATAACTAATACCAAGTCAAAAAAATCCTCAAGCAGTGAACAGTGGAGCACAAATTGTGTAAGGAGGGTGGAGGAGAGGAACTTGGGAAGCACAAAAGTGATAAGGATAAATTGTGCCAATAAAGAAAGGCTTATTTGGTGGAATCAGATCTAGGCTGAATGGTGGCGAGGGCAATAGTTCAAATAGGCAGCCAGTAATGTGAATAAAGGAGTAGAAGTAGAATGACTAAAACTCCTTCAGGCTCTTGTTCTGGCTTGAGTGGAAAGATGTGATGAAGCTTTTGGGTCTTGTTTGAAAGTTAGAGAAAGTACAACATTGGGAATAGGAAGGGAGGTGTTATTCTTTTGACATTTGGTAAATTCTTTAGATGTTAGCATTTCTAAAAAAAAAATCTGTGAAGAAAGTGTGAAATGCAATTAAGACAGCTCTTCCACATGTCACACTGAATAGACAATGCCTTTGTATATTTTGGAAAGAGTATGTAGAATGCAAAAAGTTATTTGAGATTGAAAAATTATGAGCTCATTGTACAGAATGATCTCTGTGTGTGTGTGTGTGTGTGTGTGTGTGTGTGTGTGTGTGTGTGTATTTTCCCAGTATGGAGGTTGCCTCAATTGAGTGCTCCTTGGAATCTCTTCCAACAAGTCTATCAAATAGTACAGCAGAGTGCATTTCAGCAACATTAAGAAAAGCTCATATCCTCATTACCTAATATAAACAAGAAAAGAAAGATAAGAGCAAAAAGTTGAGGAGCCAAGTATAGTTAACTACCGATACTTGCATAGTCTGTAAAAGCTAAGTACAATGTGTGAGGCTCCTCAGGGAGCCAGGGAATTGACTTTGAGTGCTGGTACATTAATCCTACTTAGAAACACTTATCATTATAAATAATTAAAACGCTCTGATTTAGGTAGACAGTCTATGCTGAAGGAAGTTCCAGGAAGAGGACCGAATAAAATAATAGTCTCTATGGGATAATATGAGAATGGAGAAGTAGAGAAATCATTCTGATATTATTCCTCTTGGAAAAACAATGCCTAAACTCTCTCAGACCTTCAAAAGAATGAATGAGAACACTCTCTTCATCAGACACTCATTGAATTGAACACAGTGAGACTTAAATGGATGCTGAGTTAAAAAGAGGTGGAGGGGAACGATAATGTAATTGCAACTGAGCCTCTGGTATATGTGAGGGACTATATGTACAGGGACTATAATACAACATGGAATACAAAGTACTATGTATTTAATTGTACATGTCCTTCATCATAGCTACTCCAAATCTCTTAAGTAATACATGGGAAAACCAGCTTGTAAAACTAGATGTCAATATGTATGTTATTTCATCCAATATAAATGTAAAAAGAAAGTTAAAGTTTATAAATAGCCCAGTTTTTTATGGAGGAAATGCAAAATCATATTTTCCCTTCAGGTGTAGTCTTTTTCCTGGAGCCAAATTATTAGTGGAAAGAATGTGTGCAATGGTCGATGTATGTGGTCTGAAAGGGAATTGAATTATAATAATAAAAGGAATAAAAGATATAATAGTTATTCCATTTTGGTTTGGGTAGCACATCTTTTAATGCATCTAGGGCATTTCTAAAGTCTGGCTTTTTCTTTAGAAAACTACCTCCTTTAATTTGTATGCTTGACAAAATGATCTCTTAATTTTAAGGTCTTTAATATCTAAACAATGAGATATGGAATTTAACAGTCTTTGGTTCTTTACATCACTCTGGTGGAAGAGGCAATCTGATAGAGTCTCCAGTAGCAACCCACTAAAACTGTAAAACATAAAAACCACCATCTCTTTCTACCTAATAGGCATTTTGTCACTGATTTAAGAGATCCTGGATGACAAAGGATACTTGGTGCTTTTTTGAGCTTTAAATGTGATTCCCTAAAATTTGACCCATGGTGATGATTAATTTTTCATAAATCTCCATTTCACATGAATGGAACTACAGGTTAAAATATTTGTTTAGTATTTTAAGAATTTTCCCAAAAAAGAGATTGCTACTACTTGTCACACCTTAAATTGTATTAGAAATTACAACATAAATGTTCACATTAATGATTTTTAAAATTTACTTATTTTAAACCATACAAAGAATTATGGGTGATCCTAGATGAGAGCATATTTATTTACAACTCCTTAACCTGAGCCGTTGCTATTGATATCTGAATTTACCAATGAAGAAACTGAAGCAAAGAGCAGTGTTAACTTGAACAATTTCCTTAATTAAGATACCTCAGTTCACAAAGTAAAATTGGAATGAAAACCCAGGGCTGTCTCACTTTAAATTCCTCTTTTTCTTAAAAAAATACCACCTCCCATGAGGGCAAGATCATTCATATATTTAACATTGACTAGCAGGAAGGTTTTTTCCACAGTCGAAACTACTGCGACATTAACTTCCTGATGAGGCCTGGTTTCTTTTCTCCACACTGACATTTAGTAGGTTAGTAGCGAGGTGTAGGGTATCTTACATTCTACTCAATCACTGTGGCTAAAGGGAGAGACCATAGCTGACATCTCAGAATAAGCTAATAGGGTGGGGAGCTTTGGCTATTCCTGAGCTTATTCAGACTCTGTGTTTGGCTGAAGATCATAGTTCCTGGTTTTACTAGTTATCCATCCTCTCAACCTTGTCCAGATCATATTATCAATAAAAAAAAGAATATTTATAGAATGCATGACTACATCGAGACTTTCAGTATGTTAATAGTGGTTTTGATTATTTGGTCTTAAATGGTTTTGTTCATTCAATACTATCATTCAATGCATTAACAATCTTAAAGTATTTCTGATATTTCTGAGGTGATGACTTCTGTAATGCTTAAGCAAAATTAAACTTATTTTTGAACTGTTCGTAATATTTCAGAGATAGTATTTACTTCAATATGTTTTGTAATACACTTTTTATTATAAAATCAATTCTTTTTTTGGTTAAGTTATTCTATTTAATAAATTAAATAAAATATCAAATCTAGTTGACTTCTTTCCTCTCTAAAATCCATCCCCAGCTAGTCTCGCTATCCAAAGGAAACCACTATTAATTTTTTGTTTTTCTTTTAATTGCCTATTAAATGTCAAATAATGTACTTATTTGCTATATGCTTTACTGATTCATCAAATTAATACAATGCTTAATGAATCTCTACTAAGAAAATAAGAAATTATGCACTTTCAACTTTTCTTTCAGTTCTTTTCCATTCCATCTCTCACTTTTTGTTAGTTATATTGTCATTTTTATGTTGCCAAACCTTAGCATTGTCATTCTGTTATTTAAACATTAAGTCTTCTGTGCTATGTCTAGACTGATTCCAAATAATCAAATGCTAATAGGCAGCATTTACAATATGGTTTTCTAAATATTTTGTTCTATAAAATCAATAATATGAATGGATCCGTAAAGGGGAAAATACGATGCTTGCTATGGCATTAAAAATTCATTACTTTAAAAAAGACTCTTCCAAATGCTAATGTTAAATAGACTCCCTTATTTTCTGTCCAGATTCCTGCAAGCCTTTTGGGTTATATATGGTTCATGGATGATAAATTCATTGAATTCTGGCATTAGAAAACTAGAATCTATAAAGGATTCTATACTTTTTCTCACATTTTCTTGATAGTTTGGCAGGGGATAGTATGTGACACTCCAAATATTTTTTCATTCAATATTTAAAGGGATTCTTTAATCTCTTGTTTCCTATAAGAAAATGTTTGTCAGTATATGATTTTTACTAATTTATCCCAAAAGTATTTTGTGAATACTTCCTTCCATGTAGGTAACGTTTTTCTGTAGAAGTTTTTGAAATTTTTTCTTATCCTTATAATTCGCAATGTTGTATCTAGGTGTTGGTATGTTTCACCCCTCATGAATTCTCCAGGTGTTCTTGTTCTGAAACTTTAAAATTAGGGGAATAGTCTGTTGTATTCTGTTTGTTCCCTCTCTCCATCACTTTTATGTTCCTTTTTGGAAACATTTTTAGATAGATTTCAGACTCTTTGGATCCTTCATGATTTTTCTCTCGTAATTTCTGTGTGCCTGTTTTAACTTTATCATATTACATTCATTTTAAAATCACCAACTTGATTTTGAGTCAAGATTTCTTTTCTATCACTTACTCTATATTTGTAAAAAGTCACAATGATTGTCATGTTTTCTGATTATTCTTTTTCTTTGTCATCTGTGATAATAATTGTAAAAAATATTAGTCATAGTGATCAAAAAGTTTTGTTCCCCAATTTTCTTACTGGGATACATTATTTTATATATCCTTCTTTATGCTGTTGGCACCCTTTGACTATCTTGAGACTCTTTATTATTTGTATATATTTATGACTAGAAAACCTTATGATGATGAGAATAAGTAGATGTTTCCTTTGACTTTGTGTAGGTCTTTACTCAACAGACCTTTGACTTGACTAAGAGTTGGGCAAAAGTATCCTGTGCCAGTTAAGGAATTGTGTAGGCAGACCAGCTTCTCCACTGGATGTGTGTGGGGAATTTATTTGATGATATTGCTGACCACTGTAATACAGAAAGAAAAAAGACCTAGGATAATTATTCCATTGGTGGTCTAGTTGGGGACTCATGTAGTACTGAACCTTGGCTTTTCCCTGGTCAACAGTCATTTTCTGGTGACTACTACCAAATTCCTAAGTCTTTGAGTCTCTTCCTTGACTTTTTTTTTTTTTTTTTTTTTTTTTAGCATATGCATTTTGAATGAAACTCTGATAATTAACCTTTAACAAGAAGGCTGTTTGTCTTGTTATTGGTATTTGATGTGCTCTTTTGATAAACATTCTGTTGTAATTATAAATTTTATTTTATATGCTACATGAAGTTCCTGTTGATCACACAAGTTTTTTACCATAGGAAACAATAAAGGCCACAATAAAATAAAAATTATAAAGAAGTGATACATTTCCAAGAAAACAAGAGGAATATTGTTTCACGGCAGAATTCTTCAGAGCTTATTGAAAGGCTTTTGAGAAAAGTAAAGGAAGTTTAAAAACATATGAAATATAGATGAGGCAGAATAATGCTTCCTGGATGGGTAGAATGAGAAAAAGTTCTTAATGGCAAAAGAAAAAAGCATGGTTAAAAATCTTTGGTACTTGGTTTTGTACTTTGTAGATCTCTTTTAATGAATGAGTAGTATAAACATAAATAAGACAAGGTAATATTTATCCTTTATAAGGAAAACCTAGGTAAAATATTGATGAATTCTTCTGAAATATACTTCATAACCATATAGTGTACTCATTTGAAGACCAGAGTTGATGCCATAAATACTCTGCTCAATTTAATGTCAGAATGTCAATGCTTGCTTGAGTAGAAGACCTTCACTTATTTTCATTTTATTCTTCAAAGACACATTATATACTTTCCCAGCTTGCATTAGCTTCTCACTATGAAGTGATTTTTCATGTTAAAAAAAGAAAATATTTTCCACCCCAAAATGGCAGATTAGAGGTTTTCAGCATAACCAGGTCACTTGGAAATAGTAAGATAGGCATAAAGATCAATTCTACAAGCTTTAATTAAAGAAGGAAAATGCGAATTATTTGGAATCATGAAGGACACCCCAGGTCCCAGGGAGGAGAATGTGGGCAAACAGCCCCTGTGATGGTGTTCAGCTGATGAAAGTGAGTGAAACTCCAGTATATGAGAGAGAAAGAGAGCCTCCCTCTGTGACTTACCCTTCCACAGGGCATCCAAACAACCCAGACCAAGTGAGAGCACTTTGTTTCTTTCAAGTCCTGGAAATAATTTGGGGAGAGGCTTAGAGTACTTGTGAGAGGAAGACACTGGGAAAATATGCAGACATTTTCCAGTCCTGGAACTGAGAGTAGCATGCTATTTTTGATCTGGGCACAAAGTTAGTCATTTTTTGGTGACCCAGAAGCATGGCCAGGCAGGCATTTAGTCTCAAGCCAGAGACTGGAGCACCTGCTCTGCAACAGGATAGGGGCCTCCATAGCCAGAACTGTGCAAACTGTCTCAATGTAAGCACTGGAATTATGCTCTCCCTAGGGCAGGAGGAGAGCTGCTACAACTGTAGATTCTCTGACAACAAGACTTGCAGCCAGGGCCAGCTTGGCAAACTGGACCTCGTTTGCATGTATCACTGCTAGGTGCCCCAGTTTGCGCTCCTAAGATCATGGTCCACCTTACTCCCAGGCATAAATCCAGGCATTTCGAAGATCTTTTTTTCTTCTGGACCAGCAGCCTGAGTCACCCCGCCTTTCTTTGACATAGATTGTGGTGCAGCAGGGCCCTCTGTGCTCCACGCCCAGGCAGATCTCCAGGCATTCAGAAACTGAGATCTGAAAATCCACATAAAAAACCGATGAAACAAAATTTGTTTTTTGAAAGGATAAACAAAATTGATAGACAGTTTGCTTGATTAGCAAAGAAAAAGAGAGAGAAGATCCAAATGAACACTATCAGAAACAATGAAGGTGACCTTACAACTTATCCCACAGAAATGCAAAAGACCCTTAGAGACTATTATGAATATCTCTATGCAAATAAACTAGAAATCTAGAGGAAATGTATACATTCCTAGAAACACATTTCCTGAGGTTCATTATGGAAGGACCTGAAACCCTGAACAGATAAATATCGAGTTCCAAAACTGAATCAGTAATAAAAGAACTTACCAACCAATAAAAATAAAAGCCCAGGATCAGATGGATTCAGAGCCAAATCACACTAGATGCACAGACAAGAGCTGGCACTAATTCTACAAAAACTATTAAAAAAAAAAATCTAGGAGGAGAGATTCCTCCCTAACTTATTCTGCAAAGCTAGCATCACCCTGATACCAAAATCTGGCAAAGATACAATGAAAAAAAGAAAACTACAGGCCAATATTCCTGATCAACAGAGATATAAAAATCCTCAACAAAATACTAATAAACTGAATTCAACAGCATATCAAAAAGTTAATTTATCATGAACAAATAGGCTTCATTCCTGGGACTCAGGGTTGGTTTAACATATGCAAATCAACAAATGTGATTCACCACATAAGCAGAATTAAAGACAAAAACAATATGCTTATCCCACTACATATGGAAAAAGCTTTTGATAAAATCCAATGTTCTTTCATGATAAAAACACTCAAGAAACTAGACAGTGAAGGAACATACCTCAAAATAATAAGAGCCACCTATGACAAACCCACAGCCAATCTCATATGGAATGGGCAAAACCTAGAAGCACTGTCCTTGAGAACTGGTACAAGAAAAGGATGCCCACTTTCACCACTCCTATTCAATATAGTATTGAAAGTCTGAGCCAGAACAAATAGGCGACAGAAATAAATAAAAGGTATCCAAATTGGAAAATAAATCAAACTATTTCTCTTCATGGACAATGTAAAGCTATAACTAGAAAATCCTAAACACTCTGCCAAATGCTTCTGAAAGTGATAAACAGTTTTGGCAGTTTATATACCAATAACATTCAAGCTGAGAGTTAAATCAAGAGCACAATCTCATTTACAACAGTCACACCAAAAAAAAAAAAAGGAAAAAAATACCTAGGAGATCTAATCAAGAAGGTAGAAGATCTCTGCAGGGAGAACTACAAAACACCGCTAACAGAAATAATAGATGACACAAACAAATGTAAAAACCTTATATGCTCATGGATTAGAAGAATCAATACCATTCAAATGATTATATGTCCAAAGCAGTCCCAGATTCAACACTGTGCTTAGCAAACTACCAATTTTATTCTTCATAGGATTAGGAAAAAACTGTTCTAAAATGTATATGAAACCAAAAAAGATCAAATAGCCAGAACAATCTAAAGCAAAAAGGACAAAGTTGGAGGTGTCTGTCACATTACCTGACTTCAAACTATACTATAAGGCTATGGTAACCCAAACAGCACGGTACTGGTATAAAAACTGGAACACAATACAGAATCCAGAGATAAAGTTGCATCTGGCCTCTGATCTTCGACAAAGTTGACAAAAATAAGCAATGTGGAAAGGACTCCCTATTAAATAAATGGAACTGAGATAGCCAGCTAGACATATGCAGAAGAATGAAACTGAACCCCTTCATTTCACCATGTACAAAAATTAACTCAAAATGGATTAAATATAATACCTCAAAGTATAAGAGTTCTAGAAGAAAACCATTCTGGATATTGGCCTTGGGAAAGAATTTATGGCCAAGTCTTCAAAAGCAATTGCAACAAAAACAAAAATTGACAAATGAAACTGAATTAAACTAAAGAGACTCTGCACAGCAAGGGAAACTATCAACAGAGTAAATGGACAACTTACAGAATGGCAGAAATATTTACAAACTACTCATCCAACAAATATCTAATATCCAGAATCTATAAGGAACTTGAACAATTCAAAAGGCAAAAAACAACCCCATAAAAAAGTGAGCAAAAGACATGAACAGATACTACTCAAATGAAGACATACAGGTGGCCAACAAACGTATGAAAAACTGCTCCACATCACTAATCATCACAGAAATGCAAATCAAAACCACAATGAGATACCATCTCACTCCAGTCAGAATGACTATTATTAAAAAGCCAAGAAACAACAGATGCTGTCGAGGCTGTGGAGAAAAGGGAACACTTATGCACTGTTTGTCGAAAAGTAAATTAGTTCAGCTACTGTGAAAAGCAGCCTGGAGATTTCTCAAAGAACTTAAAACAGAGCTACCGTTTGACCCAGCAATCACATTACCACGTATATATTCAAAAGAAAATAACAGCAAAGACATGGAATCAACCTAGATGCTCATCAGTGGTGGATTGGATAAAGAAAAGGTGGTATATATATACCATGAAATACTATGGAACCATAAAAAGGAGCAAAATCATGTTATTTGCAGCAACATGGATGCAGCTGTAGGCCATTATCCTTAGCGAATTAACATGGGAATAGAAAATAAAATAGCATGTGTTCTCACTCATAAGGGGGAGCTAAACATTGTGTGCCTGTGGACACAATGTGGCAACAATAGACACTGGGGACTACTAGATGGGGGAAAAATGAAGAAGGGTAAGATCTGGAATACTAATTATTGGGTACTATGTTCATTACCTGTGTGATGGGATCGATTGTATCTCAAACCTCAGCATCATGCAATAATCACAGGTCACAAACCAGGACATATACCCCCCAATATGAAATAAAAATTTAAACTAAGAAAAAAGAAACAATATATAGCTATTAATACATGGAATGTGATTAAGAATAAAAAATTTAGGTAATTCTACATGAACCCTAATAATATTTTATTGATATCACATTATTTTCACTTATTATAATTGTGTTTGACTACCAAAACAACAGTTGAAATAAAAAATACTATTTCACTATTAGAAAAACCAACTGGTAATTCTTGAGAGTTCATGTTTAGTAACAAACAGAAGGTACTGACTAAGACAAGAATGTCAACACCGTTGAGTTGAATTGAATTCACTTTGTCTTCAAAGGTCCAAAATATTGTTTTGATGTTCTGTAGCTCTTGATGCACAAATGTATAGATTTTTATTGGTTTAAGGTCACTGATTTTTTTATAGGCATGGAGTCAGAAGAAAGTAAACTACTGACCTACTGTAATGCATTTGTGTTTGTATGTGTGTGTGTATTTATGAGAAATGTTTCAGGAAGGGATCTATCTACCCTTTGCTGTTGGTCCCTTTTGTTACTGGCGCTTTATCTTGTAAGAAGCATGCTGGCATGCAAGGATGAAAAAATTATTAGCCAATAGAAGACTTTATGTTTGTCAGGCTTTATTGCCGCTGTGCTGATAAACTGAGCAAAAATTGTCACAGAACAAAAACTATTCCTGTATTTATTTTTGTGTTTTTGAAGGCTACATTAAGGTAATTTTGGCCTAAAAGCCCATTTATTTTGTGATGTTGATTGTATTGTATTGCTATAAATCCATAGAAAGTATTATTAAAAATAAAAACAAGGGTAATTTTACAGTATTTCCTTGGCTGATGTTAACTGTATTTGGAAAAACTGACCCATGCTTTATGCAGATACTTAAAATATAATATCAACAACTGAAATGACTCTAAGAAGCCAAATGTGGAGGAAATTCATTCTACAAATTATTTTATGGTTCTAGGTAATGCTGATCTTCTTGTTCACAAATCACAGGAGTTTTGCATTTTTTTTTGTTAATTCATTAAGGCTTGTTACTCTGATTGATCCTGTAGCTTGGGAATGCATCATTCTCTAGCAGTAATTTATGATATATGCAAAGAAACCAGGCCTAGTTTTCTCTTTGCCTAATAATCTCTGCGTGGAACTAGAGCCTTTCTCTGGATAATCCACTTGAAGCACAGTCTTGAGTTTTTAAAGTTCTTGCTCAATACCAGTGACTATAAACATGATTGGATGGTCTAACACATAAATATAAAACACTTCAAAATAGGTAGTAATAATCAAGAATGGTTCCTGCATGCATTTTGAACCAAATGTTTATGAAATATATGCAAAATATGTGTTTATGACATATACACCTTGTGTTTGGCTCATTTCAGTATGGGAACATAGAGACTTTTGGCTCTCTTTGTATCTGTAGGGAGATAGATTCATGACAAAGCATCCTTTAACAAAGTTATAGTTTTCAAGCCATAGCTGATTGAAAACCTTTATGTGAGTTCTACTCATACTGTACCTGCCAGTGTCCTTAACTCAGTTGCACTTGAATTTTAGTACATTTCAAAAGGTTCATTCAACTACCTTTAAATTGAAAATGATGCCCACACATAAACAACATTAATATAGATGTTTAAATGGAACTTGCAAGGAGACAGAGAGAGATTGCAGAATAGGAAGGCATACAACCTTCTATTAAATACCTTATTTTCAATATATTTTGCTTTCTTGATGTGCATAGCTACTGAAGGTTATAAGAAAAGAATTTGTATGGAGAGACAAAACAATGTTCCTGGTGTCACATACATTATAGCAACAAGGTTAGCCATGAGACAAAGACGTTTTGAAAAGCATATTGTGTGTATTGAATACACAGTTACATATATTGTGATAAACTCATTTATATGTATTTTCAAAACCCACAGAATGAATTAAATTGATATCATGATGCTTTTTAACAGAACTCAGCCTGTGTAAATGCTATTATTTTTGAAAGCTTAAATTTTTTTTCCAGTTGCTTGTTACATAGACAGATAGAACGTGACCTCTACCTTGCATATCTTCATGAGAAAAAAAGACAATGCATTTGTGATGGGTAATTTCACATTTCAAGTTTGAAAAGTCCTGTTCCTAAAATACTAAATTTTGCCCTCCTTTTAACTGTTACTGTGTCAAGAATCTCTAGATAAAATTTTAAAAATTTAAAATTTCAGAAAGGGAAGGAAAAGAAAAGCAACGTGATTTGCAACTAAAAGAGGAGAGGTTTAACAAACCATTAGTCAAGAGATTCTTGGGAACTTATAGGTACAGTCTCCAAAGCATCATGTACAAAAGTTTTGTTTTATGGGTCAAAGAAAAACACAGATATTGAAGGCAATATGGAAACTGAAAAGTTGTAATGGGAAGAATTATTTCGAATATGTTTACAGAAAAACAAATACTAAACGAACAAACAAAAACCTTAGGTCTTCGACTTTGCCCAGAAAATATAATTAGGTAAATCATAGACTTGAAACAAATGACCTCAAAAGATAATAATTTCAAATGATATATCAGAATATAACATAATATGGGAGTTAAAAAACATGTATTTTTATTCTTGGTATATTTGTATAATAAAAAACTCCATCTAATGTTCATATAGTTGTTTGATTTGTTATGCAGGAAAAGACAGTCAGCCGCTTGCGAATGCATTCCACATTCCAGGAAGTTTACCTGATGCTTCCAGTACTTCCCATTTCATTATCTTGAAACTCTAAGAGGAAATCATTTTGTTCCCCACTTTTACAGATGAGGATCACATGACGTGGAAGTTTGCCCGGTTTCAGTTTTATCCCCCTAACTAGGGGCAGGATGTCACTACAAACCATGGGCTTTCTGACTGGAAGTTTGATGTTCCTTCCACTTTACTCTGCTGACATCCTGAGTTTTCAAGCCTTCTAACTCTGTATATTATCTCATTTGATTCTCATGAGAACTGTGCAAAATTTATTAAACAGGAATGGATATTCTCATTTTAAAGATAAGAAAATGGAAATAAACAGTAGATAAACTGACATCCTATTTCTAATTTGTGACAAACATGGTTCTTTAAAATCCAAGTTTCAAATATTAGATGAATGTATTTTCGATGTCAGATTATGCCTCTAATGGCAATACGATGGAAGACAATATACTAATATAGAGATAATTCAGAGTCAGGGTCTAAGTAGTATCCTCATTCAGGATTTGTGTGTATCCTGGATTGTTTGGGCAATGCTGATTCTACTGTCATTTACCAGACGGTTTCTTGTACCTGAGAGGACAGAACCTGATGAGATGCTATCTGGTGGTAACCTGGGCCCTGGCTCAATACCATCTAACACTTTGAAACAGTGCCCTCCCATTTTTCCAAGACAGACTTAAGGAAAAGTTCTGGGAGAACAAGTCAAGTATGGGGAATCTAGTTTGGGAATGAGAAGAGGACTGTATTCGTAGGCAGTGCATCATCAGTTCATTAGGTTCTGACCAAAATTCCCTTCATGTGTTAACTCTTCCCAATACTCATAGAAATTACAGAGGGGAAAATACGTTGAGTAAAAATGTAGTATCATTAAATACACTGCAAAAATTGGGAAATGTAAAATCACTCTTCTGTGGCCTAAAATAAAGGTTGAATCAGATTGGGGGAAGGCATGGCCTCAGACTTGAGCATTTTCACTTGTAGAGAAAGACCACAAAGTAGACATCACATACATGGTGGCCAAAAGTGAGATGAGACCAGGCTTTGAGAGCCCTGTGAATGAGGTCGGTTCAGCAAGAATCTTCTTCTTTTGTATTTAGATTTTTGTGGTTTCCAGGTAATAAATAATAACATCTGCAAATAGTGTGGTGAACATTTTCTAATTATAACAACAGTCATGTGGTACTAATATTTATTGAGTGCTTAACAGATGTCAGAAAGAGAACTGTGTGTTTTCCATTTATTATCTCACTTAGTTCCTGCATAACCTTTATGTTCAGGTATGGTTATTATTTTTGTTGTACACATGAAAATGATGGAGGCACATGCTTAACTGCTAGGTGTTACTTCCTCCACACAGATTGTTTTTTAATCAGAAATTAATTTATTAGTATATCACAGGTGTACTAGTCCATTTTCACACTGCTGATAAAGACATACCCGAGACTGGGAGGAAAGAAAGGTTTAATGGACTTACAGTTCCATGTGGCTAGGGACGTCTCACAATCATGGCAGAAAGTGAAAGCCATGTATCACACGGTGGCAGACAAGAGAAGAGAGTTTGTGCAGGGAAACTCTCCCTTATATAATCATCAGATCTCATGAGACTTATTCACTATCACAAGAACAGCATGGGAAAAACCTGTCGCTATGATTCAGTTACCTCCCACTGAGTCCCTCCCACAACACATGGGAATTCAAGATGAGATCTGGGTGGGGACACAGCAAACCATGTAATTCTACCACTGGCCCCTCCCAAATCTCGTGTCCTTACATTTATAAACCAATCATGCTTTCTCAATAGTTCCCCAAAGTCTTAACTCATTTCAGCATCAACTCAAAAGTCCACAGTACATAGTCTCATCTGAGACAAGGCAAGTCCCTTCTGCCTATGAGCCTGTAAAATCAAAAGCAAGTTAGTTACCTCCTAGATACAACTGGGGTACAGGCATGTGTTAAACACAGCCATTCTAAATAGGAAAAATTGGCCAAAACAAAGGGGTTGCAGGCCCCATGCAAGTCTGAAATCTAGCAGGGCGGTCAAATCTTAAAACTCCTAAATGATCTCCTTTGACTCCAGGTCTCACATCCAAGTCACGCTAATGCAAGAGACGGGCTCCCACAGCCTTGGGCAGCTCTGCCTCTGTGAATTTGCAGGGTATAGCCCCACTTCTGGCTGCTTTCATGGGCTGGCATTTATTGTTTGTGGCTTTTCCAGGCACACGGTGCAAGCTGTTGGTGGATCTACCATTCTGGGGTCTGGAGGATGGTCGTGCTCTTCTCACGGCTCCACTAGGTGGTGCCCCAGTAGGGACTGTGTGTGGGGCCTCTGACCCCACATTTCCCTTCCCTGCTGCCCTACCAGAGGTTCTCCATGAGAGCCCTGCCCCTGCAGCAAACTTCTGCCTGGAAATCCAGGAGTTTCAACACATCTTCTGAAATCTAGGGGGAGGTTCCCAAACCTCAATTTTTGACTTCTGTGCACTTGCAGACTCAACACCACATGGAAGCTGCCAAGGCTTGGGGCTTGCACCCTCTGAAGCCATGTCCTGAGCTCTATGTTGGCCCCTTTCAGCCATGCCTGGAGTGGCTGGGATGCAGAGCACCAAATCTCTAGGCTGTACCAGCATGGGGATCCTGGGCGTGGCCCATGAAACCACATTTTTCCTCGCAGGTCTCCAGGCCTGTGATGGTAGGGGCTGGTATGAAGACCTCTGACAAGCTTTGGTGACATTTTCCCCATTGTCTTGGGGATTAACATTTAGCTCCTTGTTACTTAAGCAAATTTCTGCAGCCAGCTTGAATTTCTTCTCAGAAAATAAGATTTTGTTTTCTATTGCATTGTCAGGCTGCACATTTTCCAGCTTTTATGCTCTGTTTCCCTTTTAAAACGGAATGCCTTTCACAGTACCAAAAAGTCACCTCTTGAATCCTTTGGTGCTTAGAAATTTCTTCCCCCAGATACCCTAAATCATCTCTTTCAAGTTCAAAGCTCCACAAATCTCTAGAGCAGGAGAAAAATGCCACCAGTCCCTTTGCTAAAAGATAACAAGAGTCACTTTTGGTCCAGTTCCCAACAAATTCCTCATCTCCGTCTGAGACCATCTCAGCCTGGATTTTATTGTCCGTATCATTATTAGCATTTTGGTCAAAGCCATTCAGCAAGTCTCTAGGGAGTTCCAAACTTTCCCACATTTTCCTGTCTTCTTCTGAGCCCTCCAGACTGTTCCAACCTCTAACTGATAACCAGTTCCAAAGTCGCTTCCATATTTTTGGGTATTTTCTCAGCAGTTCCCCACTCTGTGGTACCAATTTACTGTATTAGCCCATTTTCACACTGCTGATAAAGACATACCTGAGACTGGGAGGGAAAAAAAGTTTAAAGGATTCATAATTCCACACAGCTGAGGATGTCTCACAATCATGGTGGAAGATGAAAGGAAGGTGAAAGAAGAGCACTTGTGCAGGGAAACTCTCCCTTATGTAATCATCATATCTCATGAGATTTATTCACTAGCACGAGAACAGCACAGGAAAGACCTGCCCTTGTGATTCAATTACCTCCCACCAGGTCCCTCCCACAACATGGGGGAATTCAAGATGAGATTTGAGTGGGGACACAGCCTAACCACATCAACAGGCTATAGCAAACTGAGAAAATAAATGTTAAAATACTGAATGATTATTTTAAATTTAAGCCTTCAATTAATATAGCTTTATTTAACGTAGCCAAATAAAATGTAAATTTTTAGAAACTATGAAGAGGACAAAAAATTTACTTCAAAACTACACTGAATAATTTCAAGTATTTGTGGTATTTAAAGTGAAAAAGAGAAAAATCATTTTATCTGCCTAGGTCAAAACCAAAGTTTGGATTTTTATTTGCATAACTGAATTCTATTTGAAAAGCTAGTATCTCTCATATGTCCTCCAGTCTAATTGTAATTCAGTGACCATTGAATAGCATCTTAATCCATTCTTTACACTATTATTCATTATTTGTGAAGTACCTACTAAGAGCATTAATTCTCTATTGATTGCCAGGGATGCAAAATTTGCAAAATCATAAACTCTGCCTTCAACTAGTTGATATTATAGAGAGAAAATAAGTAATATGTTAAGTACTGTAATGGAGGAAACAGACTTCTGGGAGAGCAGTGAGAAAGCCATGCTTATCTCAGCTGAGAAGGCTTATTTCCGCAGAGAAGACAGCACCTAAGTTGAAAGATGCTGGTCCATTGTAAGCCTAGAAAGGAATAGTATTCCAGATGGATGATATAGTAATGATAAGAGTTGTCTCAGTAGTCCTCATCAAAGGGCTCTCATTTGATCAGACAAGTAAAAAAAATCTTGATTCTCATTGAAAGACTTCCAGAAGTTGTTCTTTATTTTTAGATTTCCAATGTTCTTTCTTGACTTGTTCTTTAACCAGATATTAGAGAATATGAGCAAATATGCTTTGCCACACTTTTTTCTCCTTATTATGAAGTTCTAGCTTGCTAATAACCTCTGTAGTGCACATTGATTGCCTCAAATTATAAGTGATCTGTCTACCAGAATTAATGTTATTGACAAATGTATTCTGTGGACACATGGGTTTAAGATACATGACTATTCCACATGATCATATTTGTCAGCTTGCAAAAGTTTACTTGATCATTAAAATAGAGTATTCAGTTATACAAATGTTTCTCATTTCATTATTCCTTGTACAGTGGACAAAGTAACCTTGGCAAAGAACTTTATATCATGCTGAATACTGTTTCCATTATCCCTCTGCTGCACATAATTTTCTTTTTAATTTTACTTATCTTTGTTTCTTCTGACATTTGAAACTTAGCATCTTAATCTACTTTTTCTTCATTGTATCAATTTTCAATTTCCCAAGGTGATTCACATTTATGGTCCTCTTAGACTCTCTGTTAGGGCCTTCCTTTTTTTTTTTTTTCTTTGCATTTTTGTGTCACTTTCTATTTTGTATCACTTTTATCTTTATTATGTTTATTTTAAACGTGCCATAAAGATAATTAGATTCCTGTAGGTAAAGCTAGTCTGATCCCTACACACTTCAAGAGATTCTGGGGAGGTCAAAATTTGGGCGCCCTTGGCTGGGATGTTGAGTTAAATCCTAAATGAGAGAGCAAAGAGATGATAAGAATAAAGTAGTAGCATCTGTGTACCCCTTCTTCACTCTTATGACGCCAAAGTGAAAAATAAACATGAAAGCAGAAAAGTATTCTCTCTGGGGGTGGTCACATACCTCAAGCCCATATTTTCAAAGAATACTTTTATCAAGCTTAATAATTGGTTAAGAGTCTCTCAGAACTTTATTCCTTTTATATCACAAAGAAGGTGACCTTTTTAATAATTCTATCAACAGTATAGTTATATTGAATACTTCCTCAAGTAAGTTCTCCAAAGCCCTTTTCTGGGAAACGTCAATAGTGTATCATGAAAAAGTAATCAGTACTTAAATAAATTTAGAAACATCAAATACTCTATCTCCTTGTATATTCATTGTAGATTTTTCCCATATCAAAAGATGAGAAAATTTCTGGATGAAAGCTATTTGTTTAACACTTTTAAAGTCAAGATTTCCAAAATATATGCGGCTAGGAAATCTTTCTGATATGGTACCATTTCTTGTGGAAAAGTGTTTAGAAAACAGGACCTGAGAGAATAACTTGTTTCTTGGATCCAATTCTTTGAGTCCCTCTAGGTTTCACTGATTATAGATATGGGGTACAGAAAGGCACACATAAACAAATGAACTTGGGAGAACTGATTTTCCACATTCATTTTTTTGATATATTAAAACCCATTCCATAGCCCAGCTCTGACATCAGTTGTGGTTCTGGCAGACAGTTCCTTTGCACACTGACAGAATTATTTTCCAAGTTCCTGCCTGCCTTCTCCATTTCCCTACTAGAGAACATTTTGCAACGCCTGTTTAAGTTGCTGGACTCAAACATAGGGTGGTCTGAGTGTGCTGAGGTGGAAGGCTTGGGAGGCGATGTTAACCTCTGGGTGGCAACTTCCAGCCAATAAGGGGAAAGATGACTGTCCCAGACTCTGTCCTATCAATAGATAATTCTGAAGTGCATTCTGCACAGTTCTCCAGAGGGCTCTCAGTGGCACTGAGTTGATTTGCCCATAGTGGTAACCAACTCATTAGCCCATGCTATATTGGATTTCTTTCCATTCCTTTCTCACTTTCACTTCTGCTTCCTGAGGTTATCTCCTAAAAAAGCTAAGTCCTTGTCTCAGAGTCTTCTTTTAGGCAAAACCAAATAGTGACAATCTTTTCTTCCCCAAGTGGCAAAAATAGGTAAGGATTACACTGACATATGAAAGCATATTCTTGGTTCCTGAAGACCCCATCTGGTCTATATTATGTTTTGAACCAATTCTCTTCTATGTGCCAGGGTTCTTTTTAGGGGTATATAACCTGATGGTCTTTTAGCCCTGCCAGTTTGGCCTAAATGATATCAGAGCTTCTGCTTTGGCCTTAAAGCCATCTCCATTCTGTAAAACCGCAAGAACAGTACCAGTTTTCATTTAAAAAACAATTTTGGCCAATATACAATATGCTCAAAGAGTATTCTATCCTTACAATTGTAGGACAACTACAGTAACATGTAGATGTTATTGTTCTCACTTCACAGATACAAAAAACTTGAGAAAAAGAGAAGTTAAGTGATTTGCAGATCATCCTTCTGGTTATTAGCAGAGCCAGAATTGGAACTCACATCTTTGTGACTCCATGGTCCAAGCTCCAAGCCACTGCTTTCTATTTAAACTCCATGTCTAACAGTTGTTAACCCATTATGATCACATACCCTCCTGCTTGTATATTCAGTAGATTACCAGAAGTTTTCACTTCCTCTTTAAAATGAGGAAAATAATGCTACTTTATAGTACAGTCAGAATTATTAAATGAGTCACTGTATGTGAACATAAAGCCCACTCAACAGTCTCTATAAAAATGTTTTTTATTTCTATTATTACCAGAATTACATAGAATCCATCTCCTCCACTTTTTTTGAGTTCTTGAGTATATCCTCTGTAACCTCTAGTAGGTAAAAAAATGTGATAACACATGGAAAACTACATGGGAATTGTTTTAGAAGCTGAGGCTAGAAATGTATCAATGCTGTATTCTAGCCATTCCATTGGCCAGTATTAAGTCACATGACCCTACCTAACTGCAAGGGAAATTGGGAAATATCATCTAGCTATAGACTATATGTGTGTCCCTGTGGAAAAGGAAGGGAAGATAAGCAATTGCATAGCAATATCTCCCATGTTAATCCTCATTGTTATTAGTGTAATTTAAACGTAGCATATTCAGAAAAGTGTTCTACCTCTAACCTATAGCTGGCATCCCACCAGGTCTCAGTGCATCTCCATCATCACTTTTCTAGTTCTAGTAATTATTTCTCTCCCTGATTGCAATATCTACCTTACTGGTTTCCCTACTCCACTGTTGCCATTCTAAAAATGCATTCTTCAGTCAGAAAATACATCAGTGTCATTATGATCAAATTATGTCTGCCGCTACTCAAAATTTTCCAGTGGATTTCCATCACAGAATTAAAGTCTTTGTCTATGACTTTGGTATTACAGCTTATAAACTCAACCTTGTGGTTCTCTGTGCTGGTCACAGTGGTCTTGCTACTCATTGGACACTCCACGACCCTTCCTGCCTTGGCACAATGGAATTGCTCTTTTTTTATTCTTGAAGTACTCTTGCCATATATCTTTGCATAGCTCCTTCCTCATTTTATTCATTTCATTCATTTCCTCAAAAAGGTCTTTTTCATCATCACACTTAAAATATGCCTCAGTCATTCTCTAACCCCTTAGTCTATTTTTATTCATAGCACTTATAGTACCTGGTAATATATTGTGTATGTGTATATATATATATATATATTCACACACACACATATATATGTGTATATATATATTTACAAGTTTACTCATTAGATTGTAACTTTATGAGGACAGTTTTTAAAATTTTTATTTATTTTTTTAAATTAAAATTTATTTTATTTATTTAGTTTTTTGAGACCTAGTTTTGCTTTTGTTGCCCAGGCTGGAGTGCAATGGTACAATCTTGGCTCACCACAACTTCCATCTCCCAAGTTCAAGTGATTCTTCTGCCTCAGTCTTCCAAGTAGCTGGGATTACAGGCATGCGCTGCCACACCCAGCTAATTTTGTATTTTTAGTGGAGACAGGGTTTCTGCATGTTGGTCAGGCTGGTCTCGAACACCCGACCTCAGGTGATCTGCCTGCTTCAGATGTCCAAAGTGCTGGTATTACAGGCATAAGCCACTGCTTTTGGCCCTAATTTTTTTTTTATTGATAGCAGAGGACAACTTTATTATTATGTCTTCAGTTTTTTTCTTTATTGAGGTATGCTTGACAAGTGAATATATGTATTTATAGTGTACAATGTGATGTTTTGATTGATATATAAATTGTGAAATGATTACCACAATCAAGCTAATTGGTATATTTATCACTTCATGTAGCTATCATTTGTGTGTGTGTGTGTGTGTGTGTGGTGAGAACATTTAAGATTCTGTCCCTTAACAATTTTCAATCATAAATTATATTATTATTAACTGTGGTTACCACCTATGCTGTAATACAGATCTCCAGAACTTATTCATCCTCACTGAAAGTTTGTACCTTTTGACCATCTTTCCATTCCCCTTCTACCCTCCACCCCCTATCCCCTGGCAACCACCCTTCTATTATTTGCTTCTATGAGTTAGACTCTTTTAGGCTCCACATATAAGTGAGATCATGTAGTATTTATCTTTCTGTGTCTTGCTTATGTCTTCTAGATTTAATCATGCAAATTACATGATTTTCTTTTATAAGACTACTATCTTATGTATACACACAATGCACACACGCACACAATTTTCTTTACCTTTTTATTACTCAGTGGACTCTTACGTTGATTCCATATCTTAACATTTATGAATAATGCTGCAATGAAGAGTGCATATTCTTTTTGAGAAAATTTCATGGTGTTTGAAGTACAATTACTGGATTACATATATGGTAGTTATATTCTTAAATATTTTTGAAGAAATCTGTACTCTTTCCATAGCGGCTGAACCAATTTACATTTCCACCAACAGTGCACCAGGGTTCCCTTTTCTCCACATCCTTGTCAATACATTTTATCATTTGTCTTTTTGATAATAGCCATTCTAACAGGAGTGAAGTGATATTTCATTGTGGTTTTAATTTGCATTTCTCTGGTGATTAGTGATGTTCAACATTTTTTCATACACCTGTAGCCATTTGTGTATCTTCTTTTGAGAAATATGTATTTCTTAAACCTTTTTAAAATCAGATTGTTTTCTGGTTACCAAGTTGTTTGGGTTTTTTATATATTTTTGGATATTAAACTCATATCAGATGTATGGATTATAAATATTTTCTCTCATTTTGTAGATTGTAACTTTATTCTGTTGATTGTTTCCTTACTGTGCAAAACCTTTTGAGTTTCATGCAGTCTTATTTGTCTATTTTTTGTTTTACTGACTATGATTTTGAGGTCATATCCAAAAAATCTTTGCCCAGATCAATGTGAAGAACCATATTCTCTGTTTTTCCTTTTAGTAGCTTTACAGTTTCAAGTTTTACTTTTAAGTCTTTAATCCATTTTGAGTTGATTTGTATGTATGGCATGAGATTGGGGTCCAGTTTCTTTTTTCTGTGTATAGAGATCCAGTTTTCCTAACACCATTTATTGAAGAGATTATCTTTTCCCATAGTATGTTCTTGGCATCTTTGTCAAAAATCAGTTGACCATAAATCAGTGGATTTTTTTGGGGGATCTCTACTCTGTTCCATTAGTCTATATGTCTGTTTTTATTTCAGTACCATGCTGTTTTGAGTACTATAGCTTTGCAGTATATTTTGAAGCTAGGTAGTGTGATGCCTCCATTTTTGCTCCTTTTGCACAACATTGCTTTGAGTATTCATGGTATTTTGTGGTTCCATATAAACTTCAGGATTGTTTTTTCTATGTATGTAAAAAATGTCACATAGATATAAATTTGATAGGGATTGTACTTTGATTACAGAGTGCCTTAGGTAGTCTGGGTATTTTAGCAATAATAACTTTTCCAATCTATGATGATGAAGTATCTTTCCATTTATTAGCATCTTCTTCAATTTATTTCATGAATTTCTTATAGTTTTCAATGTACAGATCATTCATCTCTTTGGTAAATTTATTCCTAATTATTTTATTCATTTACATTCTATTTTTAATTGAATTTAAAAGTTTTTGTTTTCAGATAGTTTGTTAGTGTATAGAAATACTACTAATTTTTGTATATTGATTTATTTTAATCTTGCAACTTCACTGAATTTATCAGTTCTAACAGTTGTCTAGTAGAGTCGTTAGGGCTTTCTATATATGAGCTCATGTTTGCAAGCGGAGATAATTCTATTTCTTTATTTCTGATTTGCATCCCTTTTATTTCTTTTTCTTCCTTAATTTCTCTGACTAGGGCCATTACTGTACAGTACAGTGTCTGGAATATAGGATGTGCTTAACACATATTTGTTGAAAGAGTAAAAGAATGACTACTTGACTTTCTCCCATTACAATTTTTGCTCTTGCCAATCCTTGTTAGGGCTCGTTTTCTTTTTCCAGTGGTTACAGCACTTTTTCTTTACCACATTCCTTTTTACTTTTTTTTTCATTTCTGAGATTCTATCAACTGATGACAATTTCCATTGTGGCTACAGCTCAATTGTCTAGATGTCTGAAACACGTTTGTTTCACCCACACTAAATAGAAAGAGAAACATTATTTAATAGTTTTTAAAAAATTTTCCCCTCCCTTCCCCTTCCCGTCCCCTTCCCTTCCCCTCCCCTCCCCTCCCCTCCCCTTCTCTCCCCTTCCCTTCCCTTCGTTTCCCTTCTTAAATAGTCATTCAATTAGAGAGTAAAATCTGGAACAACCTGTAAGAAATAGCCAGGAGATAGACAATCAACAGATTTGAATTTTCACAATGTGTTGCCTATTAATTATCTATCATATCAGAAGGTAGTACAATAGGTGAAATTGTTCATGTGGGCATTACTAATACTACTGCTATGATGCACGCCTATAACCAACAGCAGCTGCTGTCTAAAAGAAAATTTTCACGATGTCCCTTAGACTCCAAGTAATATAAAGAATCAGCTACTGTCTGTTACTCTCTTACTCTTCCATACCAAACATGCCCTTCAGAGATACCTCTATATAGTGAAGACATGATGGTAATTCCGTCATGGTAATTGTTAAAAAAAAATCTCTTCTGCTTCTGAAGAAACATGTTTCTAGTAAATTCCCCTAAAGGAAAATAAATAAAAGTTTGGTGCACTAAATTTTCTGGCACGAGAAATGACTTGTTATACGGCTGCCACCATCATTTAACTTGTCAGTTTTGGTTTTACTACATATAAAATATAAAAATGCAAAAAATTATTCTCCACTTTGTATTTTAATACTTGGCCATAAAGAATCCAAGTATTATTCCTAAACATTATTTGAAAGAATAAAATATATAAATGACTATATGTTTCAGTTAAAGTTTTATACATAGATACATTTACAGCCATTTTTTAAAACAAGAAACACTGTACCAAGACTGTAACTTGACAAACAGTGGACAATTTAGAAACAGGATTATTTCAGTTCTCAATTTATTTTAGTTCAAAACAGCTAGCATTCCTTCTCAAACTGACAAAATGTTCTCCATGTACTCCAAGCAGTTTTTACATTATCTCATAAAATTATGTTTATTTTAGCTGTTCTGTTTCAATAAATATCAATAGATATTTTCTTGACTTAAAACAAGTCTACGCTGATTGGAAAAATAAGACTTTGATTGGACTGCAGAGCAACTCCAAAAAAGTTATTTGCTTTGTGCTCTCTGTCTCTTTCCATCATTATGTTCCTAATGCAAACAAAGATCTGTAGGTCAAAAGCAAAGGCAATGTTAGCATTTCCCTAAATGCCATCATGAAAATGTCTTAAAACATACTCGTTTTATATCTTCAGCAAAAAAGTCATTTGCAACTAATCTTCAAATAGTCAATGACAGTCAAATATTTACCAGACCTGACCTAGATATATTCTTCCGTGATAAACCTAGAACTTAAGCCAGAGCAAATTCTGAATTCTTCAAACCAAGCACAATAACTTTTATATGGAAAAAATTTAATTACAAAAATATGTAATTACATATTAACAGGTATTTAAAATCAGGCTGCATTATTCTATTTTGTATAACATTGGACTGTTAGGAGCTAGAATGAGAAAATGTGCATAAAAAACTTCAAAACTAAGACCTTAAGCACATATATTAAAAAATGGCATGTGGGCTAATTTTCAGTAGCATTTGAGCTCTTTTCCTTATCATCTCTGAAAATCTCACCTATTTTTTTTTCCTTCTTAATATCCCATCAGCTGATGAGGTTGTCAATCTCTCTTTATTACATTCTCTACTCTTTTTCATTCTATCATGAAACACTAGTACAAAAAGTAGCAGTAGTATATTGCCCTACCTCCACTAAACTACGGGTTGTTGTCAATTGAATTAAATTTATCTTGTAACTACCATCACTTAAAAATGATTTCTGAAGTCTTTTTGTAGAAATGTAATATCAAAAAGTCAAGATTAGATAATTAATGTGTAAAAAGATCCTTAGATGAATGTGGGTGTTGATGAACAGAAGAAAAAATGATACAGAAAGAAAAAAGCATTATCACAAAGATTAGGAGAAAATACACACAATTTTTCTTTTCAGTAATAAAATAATGCAGATTATTCATAGAGTGTTTGTTTCAGAGACCAGGAAAGGTACACAGCTAAAGACTGCAGGTCAACTGCATAGCCTAAAAACCACTGGGGTCAGTAAGAGACCCCCAGTCAAAAATATAGTCATAGAGTTATAAAATTTATAATCTGAATTTTCCAAACCAACAACAAAAAGATAGAGGTAATATTCTGTCTGAAAATAATTCAATACATTCTATATAATATGTGGTGGAGTGCCTACCATTTATAAAACACTGTGCCAGACATTAGGTAGGAGTGACGAAGATGAATTAAGTATGAACTTGGAATTCAGTCAAAAATCTTCTACTCTAGTAAATCTAGGAATTTGCATACTAGAAATCATAATAAATTCTGACAAATGATCCATACCCTTGTCTTTTAA
Source organism: Macaca mulatta (assembly GCF_049350105.2). Classification (NCBI taxonomy): domain Eukaryota; kingdom Metazoa; phylum Chordata; class Mammalia; order Primates; family Cercopithecidae; genus Macaca; species Macaca mulatta. The sequence continues at coordinate 173,725,330 of NC_133407.1, read as the reverse complement.
CATTTATATTCAACATACCTGAATAAATATTAATGAGAATATTTGTAAAAATATGGGAGTTTTGTTTGCAGATCACTTCTAGGAAAAGAGCTCTATGACGGTATCGTTTATCTCTAGGCTCCATTTAGGAGATGCCATACAGGCCTTCCTTAGACTAATTTTCTGTAAGGTAGGGGAAAGTGCCATGGGTAAGTTGTCTCAGCACAGGTATTAGTCTTCAATAAATGTTTAATAACATCCCCAGACAGCAGTGTAAGAGTCATCTACGTACTTTGCATAATGCCTGTTGTGCCTGAGTTCTGTGTTGAGTTCACTTGGAGGGAAACTAGCAAAATCACATAATTTATGCCATTAAAAAATTGTTAACTGGATTCATCATGAAGAGATGCAATGAGAATTAGCACAAATCAATCTACAACATCATTCAACTTTTGTTTTCCAGGGTTTTTTACACCTAAGCATTATAGCGCGTGGTATAATGACTTGTATTTTTTAAAAACATCAGTCTGGAAGATAAAGAAGTGGGGAAAAGAAAGTTTCATTAATCATCTTGGGAATTTAAAAATAAAGTTAAAAACCACTTCTAGTTGTCGGATGTTTCCTCTTTTCCTCGCTCTAGTCTGTTCTTGTGTAGATACCCTGTAAATGTTGGTGTTCCCATGTTCCTGTCTTCACCCTTCTCTTCTTATATGACGGTCACTCTGTGGAATTTCATTTATTCTAAATTTACTATAGAATTTTCAAAATAAAAATAAATTGCTGTTTTTTTAGTCTTGAGACCAAAAGGAATGTAGGCTCATGAATACAGAGAAATTAAGTGTATCTCACATGTAAAGTAGAAAATTAAATTCTCCCTGAAATTATGTTCTTTGAATTTGATGTTTATCCATCATTTGTTTACTGATGGTTTACAAATCCAGCTCTGCTTCTTACTTGCGTTTTAACCATTTATTAAATTGATTAACTTGATTTCCAAAGGTTACATAAATGTCAGGATGATCAAGATTGAACCTGGCAGGTTCTGGCCTCATCATCCTAACAAAACACCAATCTAACCTGCTTCATTTCCCTAATTCTTTAACTCAGCTAATCACATGGACATGTAAATAGTCATCTAACCTAGACATCTGTAGTAGTCTTCAACTTACTCTTCAATTTTCACAAATTTTACCTTTTAAATATTTCCTGGATACATTACTGCCTGCTACCCTCCTTGTCATTGTTGCTATTTTAAGCTCTCATCTCTTACCTGATTTCCTTACTCCTATCTTACCCTCTTCTAATTCATCCTGTATGATAGCTGCAGTGATATATCTATTTCAGAGGATATAGTTTAAATTTCTTAACAGGGCATATGAAACCCTCCATTATTTAGTCTAACATCTTAAGTATGCTTCCACTTTCTGACTCAAATCTCCAGTAACATTAAACTATTGTAATTCTCCCTGCTCTATACACTCAGCCACTATTACACAAACACTCAACATTTTATACTAACTCCTTGAGAACTGGGACCATTCCTGTCTCACCAATATTTTTCCAAAGCTGCACAGAATCTGGCAAATGATTGTTCAGGAAATGTTTGAATAGTGAGTGCCTAGGAGCATAAATGGAAGTGACTGAGAATGGAAGAAACAAAATTGTCAGTTATAGAATCCAAACCCTTAAGTCTCTGTTCTATTGTTTACATTCACTAACTTAGTGAGTGTGGCTTCTCTCTTCTCGGAGGGCAATATCCAGTTTTGTAGTTATGACTGATCTTTCTCCAACAACTACTTAGGTGTTGAATCTCTACTCAGATGCTGGATTTTTATCTTCCCTGCCACACCATCACCATTTTCCATCTTGATGCTTTACTATGACTGTTTAGTGTTTATCTTTTGTCCTTCCAGAAATTTAATCAATTCTAAAATCTGATATATATATATTTTTGAGACAGAGTCTTGCTCTGTAGCCCAGGCTGGAGTACAGTGGCACGATCTCGGCTCACTGCACCCTCTGCCTCCCAGGTTAAAGCGATTCTCCTGCCCAAAATCTGATAAACTTTTTGTAGTATTTTTTTTTCCTGAAATTATTCATTTCTTTTACATTATTCCTGTCTTTAAAGTTCTTTAAGTTTAAATTCCACTTTAAATCCATATAGCCTTGCTCTTAAACATTAATCTACTGTTAGAATTCCTTCCTTCCTTCTACCCTTTAAAAAAATATCTTAGGTTGGGAGCTGTGGCTCACACCTATAATCCCAACACATTGGGAGGCCGAGGTGGGTGAATCACAAGGTTAGGAGTTCAAGACCACCCTGGCCAAGATAATGAAACCCCGTCTCTAATAAAAATACAAAAATTATTCGGGCATGGGGGTGGGCACCTGTAATCCCAGCTACTCGGGAGGCTGAGGCAGAGAACTGCTTGAACCCGGGAGTTGGAGGTTACAGTGAGCTGAGATCCTGCTACTGCACTCCAGCCTGGGTGACAGAGTGAGACTTCATCTCAAAAAAAAAAAAAAAAAAAAAAAAAAAAAATCTTAGTTTGATCTGGCTCCAGTCTAGTTTTCTTCCTCTTATTATTTTTTTTTTACTTCTGTCATAAATAAACATTTCTATCTTTCTCTTTTGTTCTTTCTTCAGCTGTGAAGAACTCATACTTCAATTCTACATGCAACTTTAAAAGTTGAGAATACATAATTATTTATTAATAAAGCAATGGAAACAAAGATACTGAGTTCTTGATTCTCTTTCGGGGTCAGTACCCTTGGTATTCTGATCTACCTCACATTGCTTCATGTTCTGCTGCCTCTGCCTCTGTAATGATACCTTTAATACATCACAATACCTGTTTACTAAGAAAAGATCAATTTGTGTTTCGTTATACTTAATCTGAGGAATCAGGTAGCTGAAGAGTAAATTACAAGAGAATGGTTATCACAAAAGTTGAAAAATCTTAAGTAGTTTTTTGAACACTTGTAGTTCAAAACAACTTCTGATATTTTCCTGTATAGAATTCTAATTGTATTCTTTTCTACGTATTGATCAATATTCAATATTAGGAAAAGAAGTTTTGACTTTGCTTTAGTAGACTAATTTATTATAAATCTTTTGGAAATAATTAAATGTCTACCAAGTTAATACAATAGTAATTGGAATTCTAAAATTTTCTCTCCTCATAAGAGAAAAAAATTCACATTCGAAAGTATTTAATCTCTTTGAAGAGCTTTAGTTAAATTCAAGACTAAACCATAGTTTGAAAATAGTTCTGTCAGCCCAGTTATTACCTTTTGCTGATGATTTCTCTGTGGTTACTCTGCCTATGCGAGAAGATTCTAAAGCTAGAAAGACTATTTGTTTTTTAATAGCTAGTTGGCCAGACCACCAATTGATTTAAGATGCTGTGGTTCTGAATACAAGTGCAGAGTATTAGATTAATGGCTTTTGCTTTGACCAGCAAGAACAGGAGAGTTAGGGAATAAAAAGCAGGACCCCTGTTTTCCCCATGGCGGAACTCTTTGTTCCCTGAACCACGGGGAGGATTAGTTTGAATAGTGGTGTGTAAAATGGATTCAGTCCTATAGATCTTATCACCTTTTATCACTCCAGTAAGTGAGGGTTCAATTTAATAAGACATGGTATTAGCTGTATTTGCTTTGTTTAGGACTTTTATATAGATTAGCAACCCTGAACTCTTTTCCTGGTTTTCTTTTTTTTGTTGCGGGAGGACAGAGGATAGTGTGATTAGCACTTTAAAAAAGTAATGGCGGCAGGGGTGGAGGAGATTTGGAAGGTAGAGCTTTGATAAATATCAGGGATTTGGGACTCACAGGAAGAAGACACTGTGTCACAACTTCTTTGTTCTGAAATCTTGTGATCAGGATCTTTCAGGGAAGTCTCAGTGGTTTTTGGTTTCTGTTGAATGGAAAATAAGCAAAAAAGATCTCTCTTTGGTTGCATTCTGCTACTAGATTGTCTATCAGTCAATCTGCAGTCTCACAAACAGACTCACAAACAAAAACTGAATGAACACAAAAGCATTTTTCCTAGTTGGGATTCTGGACCTCTATCCACAATGCCAACAACTACCACCCTCCCTTCTAAACTCACAATCTCTATCTCTGTTTAGTATTTAATTTCCTTTCAACAAACATTTATTGAGTGCCAAGCATTGAACTAGGTGTTGGAAGGGAATAAAAGATGAATATAAAACCCGGCCTCTGCCTTGTTTTTACCGCCTGAGAACAGCAATTGTATCTCATAGAATGATTTGTTTGTTTAGTGATCTAGATTAGAAACTAGCCACACAGAATATACCTGGAAGCATAACTAAGTAAAAACAATAAATATAACAAGTTATAGGCCACAGGGTCATGTTACAGCATAAGGGAGATAGCAACTTGAGCAACACCTGGATATTGAAGAATTATAGCGCAAATGCTGTCATGTGGTTCCTCCCACGTGGCTTTAGTTCTTAGTGCCACTCAGAGTTAAAACACACACACACATACACAAACACACACACACATGCAAACTGCTTGTCTCTGTAGCCAGACATACATGCACAAAAGATATCCAATGACTTGATCAGCATTTGCCATTTGAATAATTAATAGTTTCAGAGCATCTTGTCTTTTCAATTTAAACTTAAACTGCAAATATCAAAATTGAAAAAATAGAGCCTGTTTTATTCTTTTGTCTAATAAAATTATGACAAAAATTTGCAAACCTCATCCTTTTCTTCTGAAGAGATTTAAGAAATGCACTATATAGATTTTTTTCTGCTGCTATGTAAATTAGAGAACACACAGATATTTTCATCTTTACTTTAGAGACAAACTGAGATGTTGAACTTTGTAATACTTCAAAAAGCCAGGAAACCACAATTAGAAATTTTAATTTCAGGTCTAGAATCTGCATTGGACAAGATGAGATTCAGGAACACACTACGCCAAAATATGACTGTAGGACACCAGATATGCCCCCTAAAATACCTTTCTTTGGCATATTTTGAGCTGATTATTATGAGAAACTGCAGACACAGGAGTAGCTCTGGAAGCTGCTTTTTTTTTTTTGGTAATGAAAATTTACAACTAAAAAGAAAATCTACAACTATAAAGAAAATCTACGTTAGTAAAGTATCTGCATCAGGAAGAGAGCCATTCCAGCGTCTTTTATTACCCAAGATATTTATTATTTACATAACAGCACAACTTCTAGTCACCATATGTTTCTTCCCCTCACTCTCTCACACCATGTATCACCAGCTCTACCCACTAGAAAACCCAAACCCCTATTCTTTTCTGTAGCTCAGGACACTGTATAAGCTTCAATCATCTGACCCTTCCTTGAGGCTCATGTTTCATGCACTTCCTTGCATATGTGTGTAATTAAAATGCTTTTTCTCCTGTTAATCTGCCTTATGTTATTTTAATTTGTAGCGCAGCCAAAGAACATGGAAGGTTAGAGGGAAGCCATTTTTCCTTCCTCTACAGAGGCAAAAAGAAATTGCTCAGAAAAGACATTTTTGTTAATGTTCTTTGGTCTTCATTAGCTTTTTACCCAGATTTTAACACGTACAAGAAATCACAAAAGCAAAGTGACTCTACTGGGCAAGGGGGGCAGAGTGAACTCCCCACCTTCCTCCCACCATTTGTTTGAGCAGAGCTGGTTGGATAGGAAAATAACTGGGGAGTAAGAGGAAATATTTTAAATTATAAACTGGTACATATTGTTCTTTTTACAGGTTGAACCAAAGAGAAGTTGTTCTGAGGAAACAACTTTTCAGAGGCAGAATGATGGTCACTGTTGATAAAGAGAGTCAAGCTCTATAAACTATTTGAAGAAATTTATTCTGAGCCAAATGTGGGTGAGCATGGCCCATGACACAGCCCTCAGGAAATCTGAGAACATGTGCCCAAGGTGGTCAGGGTGCATCTTGGTTTCATACATTTTAGAGAGATAAGGCTTCAATGAAATACATTTAAGAAATACATTTGTTTCGTTCAGAAAGGTGGCACAACTCGAAGTGGTTGGCAGGGGCTTCCTTCCAACTTATAGGTAGATCTAAAAATTTCCTGGTTGACAATTGGTGGAGTTTATCTAAAGACCTGAGATCAGTAGAAAGTAGTGTCTGGGTTATGATAAGAGGTTGTGGAGACCAAAGTTGTTATTTGCAGAGGAAACTTTCCAGTAGTAGGCTTCAGAGAGATTAGGTTGTAAAATGTTTCTTATCAGACTTAAAGGTATCTGTTGATGTTAATGCTAGAGAGGTATAGTGAGGCATGTCTGACCGTCACTTCCCATTATGGCCTGAAACAATCTCAGGTTAAATTTTAAAATGACCCTGGCCAAGCAGAAAGTTCAATCAGATGGTTAGGGGGCTTTAGAATTTTATTTTTGGTTTACACCACTATCTTAGATTTCTTCCCAAATTCATTACTATAGGAAGATGACATAAAATGGTCATCTATGGCTACCTAGCACAGCTTTAGTCATCCTTTGATGATTGAGAGTCCAGATATCTTCAATTTAGTATATTAATGGGCTTTAATAGGACACAATTTTAAAAATAGCTATACTTCCATATGCTGAAACAATTTTATAAATTTTATGAATTGTTTAGGCTTTTTCTCTTCATGCTTCCAAACAGTTTGAAAATAGCTAAGAAATTCACTGTGACAATTTAAGCAGCTTGCTGCTGATGCAGTGTCTAACATGTTTTGACAGACAGGGGAGGTTTCCAACACATAAACTGCTATTGTGTTTCAGTACAACTCAAACTTCAGCCACCTGGATTAGAAACAAATGTGGGATATTTTCTTGGCAACAGCTACTGCTTTTGGCTTTACTAAAGAGAATCTTGCAGGTATCACTATTAAATGAAGAAAGGAGGGGAATACATTTCAAAAAACACTCTTAGCGATTCTTAGGCCTGAGAATGGCTTCAAATAAATGTCCAGTCTTTCCTCCCTGTTTCCAAGTAGAATTACACTCACTTCAGGCAGACATTTATTAGCATGTCATGGAATCAGGCATTTCCCCAGTAGAGTCTCATCTCTTGGGTTATATATTATCTTTAAAGATAACCTTTTAAAATATAAATAGGCTTGACATGAAGTAAGGTTTAATGGAAAGAGAATAAGATATAGAATCAGAGGGACTTTCTTTCATGTCCCAATTTCGTGTCTGACTCTGTGTACAAGTTGGAATACTTAATCACTCTGAACCTCACCTTCCTCATTTGCAAAATGGGGATAATAGCAACTTTATAAATAATTGGAAGAACTAAATGACATACCCTATGGAAACTTTCTAGCATAGCGTTTAGCACTAGATATGATTTTTTATTTAATCCTCATATCAGCGTTATGAGAAAAATGTAATCTCTGTTTCATAGAAGAATCTAAAGTTCAGAGTGGTAATGCGATTTCTCCAAGTACCTATGTTAAGTAAAAAGAATAGCCTGGATAGTCAAATAACATTTAATCAAAGCAAATAAACTTTGGAAACATCACATGCTTTTCCGACATTTCAAATCCATCTTTCAGTCACTTCTGGGGTAGATATGGTGTTCATTTTTTCACAGTTCTCACACCAGTTATGAAGTGAGTAAATAAAAATAGAACCTATATTGCCTCTTTTACAAATAGTTCTTTATCATTTTTGAACACATAGAAATAAATGGGAAGTATTAATTGAATTTCAAACTTTAATACTTTTTATGATTATGTATTAAATGTCTGTCTTTTCTGCTGGACTGAAATTTCAGAAAAGCTGGGGAACACGTATTTATACACTTATTTCCCAGTGTCTGGCTCATAGCAATTATCTATAAATAATTAAGACTGTAATTAAATAATATTTTCATGGTGAGTGAAAATCTATTTTTAAAGCATATTCTTGTTTCTATGTCTGGAATTTTTCCTTATAATATACATTTCACTTATTTCATTAATAACATCAATTCATATTGATAAATATTTAGAGAATATAGATGAGTCAAAATCCAAAATAATGACATTCAAATTGTTATAGTTTGCTATTTTTTAAAAAATTGAAAATCAATTTTAGTTGGACTTCAGAAAGTGTTTTCCTGGAGACTTGTTGGCCTAACCTCTGGGTTCTTATTACAAGAGATAAAGTGCAATAATAGCCTCATTTTCTTCTAAGTTTCAGCCAGATGTCTTACGGAAAGTTTGCAAAAACCTCTTCACACATTTTTAAGTTTTATTATTGTTTTGGTAAGATTTGTTTCATGTGGTATATTGGTCCGTTTTTATGCTGCTGATAAAGACATACCTGAGACTGGGAAGCAAAAGAGGTTTAACTGGACATATAGTTCTGCATGACTGGGGAGGCCTCAAAATGATGGTGGGAGGTGAAAGGCACTTCTTACATGGTGGTGGCAAGAGAAAAATTAGAGAAGATGCAAAAGGAAAAACCTCTGATAAAACCATCAGATCTCATGAGACTTATTTACCACCATGAGAACAATATGGGGGAAACTGTCCCCATGATTCAAATTATCTCCCACCGGGTCCCTCCCACATCACGTTGGAATTATGGGAGTACAATTCATGATAAAATTTGCGTGGAGACACAGAGACAAACAATATCATGGGGTAACAAATCTTACCAAACCAAATTCCCCTCAGGAATCTTATAATTAATTTTTGATTCTTCCTGTTGAGTTTCTCACACTGAAACAGGAACATTTCAATATTATTATATATCATAACATTTCTATTCTCTTCAGATTACTTTTCAGTCATCTCTGGAGTATGTGAAGTTTGTAAGTTTCTTAAGCTAAAAACTTTAAGTCCCTTCCACCTATGAATCTGTAAAATCAAAAGCAAGTTAGTTACTTCCTAGATACAATAGGAGAACAGGCATTGGGTAAATACACCCATTCTAACTGGGAGAAATTGGCCAAAACAAAGGGACTACAGGCCCCATGCAAGTCTGAAGTCCAGTGAGGCTGTAACTATATCTTGAAGATCTAAAATGATCTCCTTTGTCTCCATGTCTCACATCCAGGTCATGCTGTTTCAAGAAGTGGTCTCCCACAGCCATGGGAAGCTCTGCCCCTGTGGCTTTTCAGGGTACAGTCCCCATGCTGGCTGATTTCCCAGGCTGACATTGAGTGTCTGCAGCTTTTCCAGGCTCATGGTGCCAGCTGTTGGTGGATGTACTATTCTGGCGTTTGGAGGACTGTGGCTGTCTTTTCACAGCACCACTAGGCAATGCCCCAGTAATGACTTTGTGTGGGGGCTCCACCCCACATTTCCCTTCTGCACTGCACTAGCAGAGGTTCTCCATGAAATCTTCACCCCTGCAGCAAACTTCTGCCTGGACATCCAGGTGTTTCCTTACATTCTCAGAAATCCAGGCAGAGGTTCCCAAACCTCAATTCTTGACTTCTGTGCACCTGCACAGAACACAGAACCACAAGAACCACAAGACACACAGAACCACAAGGCTCAACACCATGTGGAAACTGCCTAGGCTTGGAGCTTGCACCTTCTGAAGCCATGGCCCAAACTGTACCTTGGCCCCTTTTATCCATGGCTGGAGCAACTGGGAAACAGGACACCAAGTCCCTAGGCTGGACAAAGCACAGGGACCCTGGGCTTGGCCCACAAAACCATTTTTTCCTCCTGGGCCTGTCTCCATGCCTGTGATGGGAGGTCTGCTTCTAAGGTCTCTGATATGTCCTGGAGACATTTTCCCTGTTGTCTTGGTGATTAGGATTTGGCTTCTCCTCACTTATTCAAATTTCTGCAGCCAACTTGAATTTCTCCTCAGGAAAGGGATTTTCTTTTCTGTTGCATCCTCAGGCTGCAAGTTTTTGGAATTTTTAGGCTTTGCTTCCCTTTTCAACATATGTTCCCATTCCAAACCATATCTTTGTGAATACATAAAACCGAATGCTTTTAACAGCATGCAGGTCATATCTTGAATGCTTTGCTGCTTAGAAATTTTTTCCACCAAGTACCCTAAATCATCTCTCTGAAGTTCAAAGTTCCTCAGATCTTTAGGGCAGGGGTAAAATGTCACCAGTGTCTTTGCTAAAACATAGCAAGAGTCACCTTTATTCCAGTTCCCAACAAGTTTCTCATTTCCATCTGAGATCATCTCAGCCTGAACTTCATTGTCCACACTACTATCAGTGCTGTGGTCAAAGCCATTCAACAAGTCTCTAGGAAGTACCAAACTTTCCTACATCTTTCTGTCTTCTTTTGAGCCCTCCAAACTGTTCCCACCTCTGCCAATTACTCAGTTCTAAAGTTGCATCCACACTTTTGGGTATCTTTATAGCAGCACCCCAATACCCAGTTCCAATTTACTCTATTTGTCTGATCTCAAACTGCTAATAAAGCATGGTCAGTTTTACAATATTGAGCCTACCAATCTATGTACATGGGATGTGTTTCCATTTGTTTGCGTTATCTATGATTTCTTTCAGCAATGTTTTGTAGTTTTTCTTGTAGAGGTCTTTTGACTCCTTGCTTAAGTATATTCCTAAGTACTTTTTTTTGTCCTAATAAAGACATACCCAAGACTGGGTAATTTATTAAGGAAAGAGGATTAATTGACTCAGTTCAGCATGGCTGGGGAGGACTCAGGAAACTTACAATTATGGTGGAAAGGAAAGCAAACATGTCCTTCTTTACATAGTAGCAGCAGGGAGAAGTGCAGAGCAAAAGGGGAAAAAGACCCTTATAAAATCATCAGATATTGTGGAAACTTACTATCATGAGAACAGCATGAGGGTTACAGTCCCCATGATTAAATTATCCCCCATTGTGTCTCTCCCATAACACATGGGGATTATGGAAACTACAGTTCAAGATGAGATTTGGGTGGGAACACAGCCAAACCATATCAATCTGCAAACACTGACAGTTTGACTTCCTTTTTACCAAATTGGATGCTCTTGATTTATTTCTCTTGTCTGATTGCTCTGGCTAGACTTCCAGTACTATGTTGAATAGAAGTGAAAATGGGCATCCTTGTCTTGTTCCATTTCTCAGGGATAATGCTTTCAATTTTTCCACATTCAGTACAATGTTGGCTGTGGTTTTGTCACAGATGGCTTTTATTACCTTATATCCCTTCCTTTTTTTATATTTTTCCATCAGTTATTGGGGTACAGGTGGTGTTTGGTTACATGAATACGTTCTTTAGTGGTGATTTGTGAGATTATGGTGCATCCATCACCTGAGCAGTATACAGTGCATCACATTTATAGTGTTCTATCTCTTGTCACCCTCCCACTCTTCCTTCCAAGTCCCCAGAGTCCATTGCATCATTCCTATGACTTTGCATCCTCATAGTTTAGCTGCCACACATCAGTGAGAACATATGATGTCTGGTTTTCCATTCCTGAGATACTTCACTTAAAATAATAGTCTCCAATCTTATCCAGGTCACTGCAAATGCTGTTGATTCATTCCTTTTTATGGCTGCATAGTATTCCATTGTACATATATACAACAGTTTCTTTATCTAGTTGTTTATGGATGGGGATTTGGCTTGGTTCTACAATTTTAAATGCGAATTGTGCTGATATAAGCATGCATGTGGAAGCTTTTCAAAAACTGACTTCTTTTCCTCTGGCTAGATACCCAGTAGTGGGGTTGCTGGATCCAATGGTTGTTCTACTTTTAGTTCCTTAGGGAATCTCCACACTGTTTTCCACAGTGGCTGTACTAGTTTACATTATCAGAAACAGTGGAGGAGTGTCCCCTGTTCACTGCATCCATACCAGCATCTACTTTTTTTTTTTTTTGATTTTTTGATTATGACCATTCTTGCAGGAGTGAGGTGATGTTGCATTGTGGTTTTGATTTGCATTTCCCTAATAATTAGTGATGTTGAGCATTTTTATGGGTGTTTGTTGGCGATTTGTATATCTTGTTTTGAGAATTGTCTATTTATGTCCTTAGCCCACTTTTTGATGGGATTGTTTCTTACTGATTTGTTTGAGTTCATTGTAGATTCTAGATATTAGTCCTTTGTCAGATGTATAGGTTGTGAAGATTTTTTCCCACTCTGTGGGTTGTCTGTTTATTCTGCTGACTGTTCTCTTTGCTATGCAAAAGCTCTTTAGTTTAATTAGGTTCCAGCTATTTATCTTTGTTTTTATTGCATTTGCTTTTTGGTTCTTGGTCATGAAATCCTTGCCTAAGCCAATGTCTTAGAAGGGGTTTTCCAATGTTATCTTCTACAATTTTTATAGTTTCAGGTTCTAGGTTTAAGTCCTTAATTCATCTTGAGTAGATTTTTGTATAAGGTGAGAGATGAGGATCCAGTTTTATTCTCCTACATGTGGCTAGGCTATTATCCCAGTACCATTTGTTGAATAGGGTGTCCTTTTCCCTCTTTATGTTTTTGTTTGCTTTGTCAAAGATCAGTTGGCTGTAAGTATTTGGGTTTATTTCTGGGTTCTCTATTCTCTTCCATTGGTCTATGTGGCTATTTTTGTACCAGTATCATGCTGTTTTGGTGACTATGGCCTTATAGTATAGTTTGAAATCAGGTAGTGTGATGCCCCCAGATTTGTTATTTTGACTTAGTCTTGCTTTGCCTGTGTGTGCTCTTTTTTGGTTCCATATGAATTTAGAATTGTTTTTTCTAATTCTGTGAATAATGGTGATGGTATTTTGATGGGGATTGCATTGAATTTATAGATCGCTTTTGTCAGCATGGTCATTTTTACAGTATTGATCCTACCCGTCTATGTACATGGGATATTTCCATTTGTTCATATTATCTATGATTTCTTTCAGCAGTGTTTTGGAGTTTTTCTTGTAAAGGTCTTTCGATTCCTTGATTAGGTATATTCCTAAGTTTTGTTTTGTTTTTGTTTTTTTGCAGCTATTGTAGAAAGGGTTGAGTTCTTGATTTGATCCTCTGGTATGTCACTGTTGGTGTATAGAAGAGTTATTGATTTGCATATATTAATCTTGTATCTGGAAACTTTACTGAATTATTTAATCAGTTCTAGGAACTTTCTGGAGGAGTCCTTAGAATTTTCAAGGTAAACAATCATATTGTCAGCAAACAGGGACAGTTTGACTTCCTCTTTGCTGATTTGCATACCCTTTATTTCTTTCTCTTGTCTGATTGCTCTGGCTAGGACTTCCAGTACTATGTTGAAGAGGAGTGCTGAGAGTGAACATCTTGTCTTGTTTCAGTTATCATAGGGAATGATTTCAACTGTTCCCCCTTCGGTATTATGTTGGCTGTGTGTTTTTATCATAGATGGCTCTTATTATATTGAGGTATGTCCCTTGTATGCCAGTTTTGCTGAGAGTTTTAATCATAAAGAGATGCTGGATTTTGTCGAATGCTTTTTCTTCATCTATTGAGATATTCACGTGATTTTTGTTTTTAATTCTGTTTGTGTGGTGTATCACATTTATTGACTTGAGTATGTTAAACCATCCCTGCATCCCTGATATGAAGCCCACTTGATCATGGTAGATTATCTTTTTGATATGTTGTTGGATTCAGTTAGCTAGCATTTTGTTAAGGATTTTAGCATCTATGTTCATCAGGGATATCAGTCTGTAGTTTTCTTTTTTGGTTATGTCCTTTTCTGGTTTTGTTACTAGAGTGATGCTGGCCCCATAGAATGAATTAGGAATGGTTCCCTCTTTCTTTATCTTGTGGAATAGTGTCAAAGGATTGGTACCAATTCTTCTTTGAAGGTTTTATAGAATTCTGCTATGAATCTGTCTGGTCCATGACTCTTTTTCTTTGTAATTTTTAAATTACCATTTCAATCTCGCTGCTAGTTATTGGCCTGTTCACGTATCTAATTCTTCCTGATTTAAGCTAGGAGAGTTGTATTTTTCCAGGAATTTATTCATCTCTTCTAGGTTTTCTAGTTTATTTGCATAAAGGTGTTCACAGTAGCCTTGAATGATCTTCTGTATTTCAGTAGTGTCAGTTGTAATAGCTCCCATTTCATTTCTTAATGAGGTTATTTGGATTTTCTCCTTGCTTTTCTTGGTTAATCTTGCTAATTGTCTATCAGTTTTATTTAGCTTTTCAAAAACACCAGCTTTTCATTTTATTTGTCTTTTGTATTTTGTTTATTTGTTTCAATTTCATTTAGTTCTGCTCTGATCTTGATTATTTCCTTTCTTCTGCTGGATTTGACTTTGGTTTGTTCTTGTTTCTCTGGTTCCTTGAGATATGACCTTAAAATGTCTGTTGTTTTCTTTCAGTCTTTTTGATATAGGTGTTTAGGGCTATGAACTTTCCTCTTAGCGCCACCTTGGCTGTATCCCAGAGATTTTGATAGATTGTATTATTATTGGCGTTCAGTTAGAAGAATTTTTTAATTACCATCTTGATTTTGTTTTTGACCCAATGCTCATTTAGGAGTAGGTTATTTAATTTCCATGTATTTGCATGGTTTTGAAGGTTTCTTTTGGAATTGATTTCCAGTTTTATTCCACCGTGGTCTGACAGAGTGCTTGATATAATTTCAATTTTCTTAAATTTATTGAGGCTCGTTTTATGGCCTACCATATAGCCTATCTTGGAGAAAGTTCCATGCATTGTTGAATAGAATGTGTATTCTATGGTTGTTGGATGGAATGTTCTGTGTATATCTGTTAAGTCCATTTGTTCCAAGGTATAGTTTAAATCCATTGTTTCTTTGTTGACTTACTGTCTTGATGACCTGTCTAGTGCTGTCAGTTGAGTAGTGCAATCCCCCACAATTACTGTGTTGCTGTCTATCTCATGTCTTAGGTCTATTAATAATTGTTTTATAAATTTGGGAGCCCCAGTGATAGGTGCATACATGTTTAGGATTGTGATTTTTGGCCGGGCGCGGTGGCTCAAGCCTGTAATCCCAGCACTTTGGGAGGCCGAGGCGGGCGGATCACAAGGTCAGGAGATCGAGACCACAGTGAAACCCCGTCTCTACTAAAAATACAAAAAATTAGCCGGGCGCGGTGGCGGGCGCCTGTAGTCCCAGCTACTCAGGAGGCTGAGGCAGGAGAATGGCGTGAACCCAGGAGGCGGAGCTTGCAGTGAGCCGAGATCGCGCCACTGCACTCCAGCCTGGGCAACAGCGTGAGACTCCGTCTCAAAAAAAAAAAAAAAAAAAAGGATTGTGATTTTTTTTTTGTCTTTTTAAACTGCTATTACTTTAAAGTTTGTTTTGTCTGATATAAGAATAGCTATCACTGTTCGCTTTTGGGGTCCATTTACAGTAAATGCCTTTTTCCACCCCTTTAGTTTTATGTGAGTCATTTATGTGAGTTTCTTTGAAAAATCTGCTGTTAATCTGATAGGTTTTCCTTTATAGGTTACCTAGTGCTTTTGTCTCACAGCTCCTAAGATTTTCTCCTTCGTCTTAACTTTAGATAACCTGATGACAATGTGCCTATGTGATAATCTTTTTGCAATGAATTTCCCAGGTGTTCTTGTGCTTCTTGTATTTGGATGTCTAGGTGTCTATCAAGGCCAGGGAAGTTTTCGTCTAATATTCCCCCAAATATGTTTTCCAAACTTTTAGATTCCTCTCCTTCCTCAGGAACACCGATTATTCTTACGTTTGGTAGTTTAACATAATCCCAGACTTCTTGGATGCTTTGTTCATATTGTCTTATTCTTTTGTCTGTCTTTGTTGGATTGGGTTAATTTGAAGTCCTTGTCTTTGAGCTCTGAATTTCTTTCTTCTACATGTTCAATTCTATTGCTGAGACTTGCCAGAGAATTTTCCATTTCCATAAGTATGTCCAATGTTTCCTAAAGTTTTGATTTTTTTTTATGCTATCTATTTCCTTGAATGTTTATCCCTTCACTTCTTGTATTGTTTTTTCGATTTCCTTGCATTGGGCTTTGCTTTTCTCTAGTGCCTCCCCAATTAGCTTAATAACTAACCTCTTGAATTATTTTTCAGGTAAATCAGGGATTTCTTCTTGGTTTGGATCCATTGCTAGTGAGCTAGTGTGATTTTTTTGGGGGAGTGTTAAAAATCCTTGTTTTGTCATATTACCAGAGTTGGTTTTCTGGTTCCTTCTCTTTTGGGTAGGCTCTGTCAGAGGGAGGTCTAGGGTTGAAGGCTGTTATTCAGATCCTTTTGTCCCATGGGGTGCTCTCTTGATGTAGTACTCTCCCACTTTTCCTATGAATATGGCTTCCTGAGGAAGGAACAATCAGCTGTAGTGATTGTTATCTCTCTTCTAGGTCTAGCCACCCTGCATGTCTTCCAGGCCCTGGGTTGGTACTGAGGTTTGTCTGTACAGAGTCCTGTGATGTGAACCATCTATGGGTCTCTCAGCTGTGGATACTAGCACCTGTTCCAGTGGAGGTGGAAGTGGGGGTGAAATGGACTCTGAAAGTTCTTAGCTTTGGTGGTTTAATGTTTCATTTACGTGCTGGTTGGTTGCCTTCCAGGAAGTGGCACTTTTCAGAGAGCATCAGCTGTAGTAGCATGGAGAGGAAGGGGATTTGGGCAGGGCCCTAGAACTCCTAAGATTATAAGCCTTTGGCTTCCACTACCAGGATGGGTAGGGAAGCACCATCAGATAGGGGCAGGGCTAGATTCTCCTTGGGCGGATCTTGGCTGTGGGTGCTTTGGATAATGGAGGTGAGGTTCCCAGGTCAATGGAGTTATGTACCTAGGAAGATTATGGCTGCCTCTGCTGAGTCATGCAGGTTGTTAGGGATGTGAGGGAAAGCCAGCAGTCACAGGCCTCACCTAGCTCCCACACAATCCGAAGTGCTGTACCCTTCCCGCTGTGTCCCCCCCGAACAGCCCCTGGACTGTTTCCAGGCAGAGAGCCATATGAGCTTGAAAATCTGCCCCAGGCTACCTGCCTCCAAGCTGTGAAAGAAAAGGGCTTGGTTCCTCCGGCTTCTGTGGAGTCTGCATACTGGATTCATACCCTTCCCCGAGTTCTGGCCAGGAGGCTTCTCTCCCCATTGAAATTGTTACAAAGTTCAGCTAGACATTTGCTTCTCCCTGTGTAGTTTTACCCCCTGCTCCTCTCCCATTGCATCCCTGTGGTGTCAGGCAGGAATGGCCTGCTAGGGGACCCAGTGAGCTCCCAGGGCTTTTGTGCTGCTTCCTCTACCGCTGTATTTTGCTCAGCTCTCCAAATTGATTCAGCTCCAGGTAGTGTCAGAAACTTCTCTCACGAACAAACCTTCAGCTTCTTGAATGGGAGTGTGTGTTAGGGAGAGGACAGTCTCCCTTTCCCACTTCTGCAGTTGGGGCACTCACAGTTTTGTTGGGGCACTCACAGTTTTGTGGTTCCTGCAGGAGCAGTGTGCTTTCTTCAGAGGGTCTGTGGGTCCTCTGGGGATTGCTGGTTTGTTCTTACAGTAGGTCTGGAGCTGTAATTCACATTCTGAGCCACCACCCACTGCTCTGTCTGGAGCTGCCAAGGTATGTCCTTTCTTTCTTTTTTCTTTCTTTATCTTTTTTTTATTATACTTTAAGTCCTAGGGTACATGTGCATAACATGCAGGTTTGTCACACATGTATACTTGTGCCATGTTAGTGTGCTGCACCCATCAACTCGTCAGCACCCATCAACTCGTCATTTACATCAGGTATAACTCCCAGTGCAATCCCTCCCCCCTCCCCCCTCCCATGATAGGCCCTGGTGTGTGATGTTCCCCTTCCTGAGTCCAAGTGATCTCATTGTTCAGTTCCCACCTATGAGTGAGAACACGCAGTGTTTGGTTTTCTGTTCTTGCGATAGTTTGCTGAGAATGATGGTTTCCAGCTGCATCCATGTCCCTACAAAGGACACAAACTCATCCTTTTTGATGGCTGCATAGTATTCCATGGTGTATATGTGCCACATTTTCTTAATTCAGTCTGTCACTGACGGACATTTGGGTTGATTCCAAGTCTTTGCTATTGTGAATAGTGGCGCAATGAACATACGTGTGCATATGTCTTTATAGCAGCATGATTTATAATCCTTTAGGTATATACCCAGTATTGGGATGGCTGGGTCATATGATACTTCTAGTTCTAGATCCTTGAGGAATCGCCATACTGTTTTCCGTAATGGTTGAACTAGTTTACAATCCCACCAACAGTGTAAAAATGTTCCGATTTCTCCACGTCCTCTCCAGCACCTGTTGTTTCCTGACTTTTTAATGATTGCCAAGTCTCAGGATACAAAATTAATGTGCAAAAATCACAAGCATTCTTATACACCAGTAACAGACAAACAGAGAGCCAAATCATAAATGAACTTCCATTCACAATTGCTTCAAAGAGAATAAAATACCTAGGAATCCAACTTACAAGGGATGTAAAGGACCTCTTCAAGGAGAACTACAAACCACTGCTCAGTGAAATAAAAGGACACAAACAAATGGAAGAACATACCATGCTCATGGAGAGTAAGAATCAATATCGTGAAAATGGCCATACTGCCCAAGGTAATTTATAGATTCAATGCCATCCCCATCAAGCTACCAATGAGTTTTTTCACAGAATTGGAAAAAACTGCTTTAAAGTTCATATGGAACCAAAAAAGAGTCCGCATTGCCAAGACAATCCTAAGTCAAAAGAACAAAGCTGGAGGCATCACGCTACCTGACTTCAAACTATACTACAAGGCTACAGTAACCAAAACAGCATGGTACTGGTACCAAAACAGAGATATAGACCAATGGACCCTTAATCATTTTTTATTGCATCTATTTGATTCTTCTCTCTTTTATTCTTTATTAGTCTTGCTAGCGGTCTATCAATTGTGTTGATCTTTTCAAAAAGCCAGCTCCTGGATTCATTGATGTTTTGGAGGTTTTTTGTGTCTCTATCTCCTTCAGTTCTGCTCTGATCTTAGTTATTTCTTGCCTTCTGCTAGCTTTTGAATGTGTTTGCTCTCGCTTCTCTAGTTCTTTTAATTGTGGTGTTAGGGTGTCAATTTTAGATCTTTCCTGCTTTGTCTTGTGGGCATTTAGTGCTATAAATTTCCCTCTACACACTGCTTTAAATGTGTCCCAGAGATTCTGGTATGTTGTATCTTTGTTCTCATTGGTTTCAAAGAACATCTTTATTTCTGCCTTCATTTCGTTATGTACCCAGTAGTCATTCAGGAGCAGTTTGTTCAGTTTCTATGTAGTTGAGCAGTTTTGATTGATTTTCTTAGTCCTGAGTTCTAGTTTAGTTGCACTGTGGTCTGAGAAACAGTTTGTTATAATTTCTGTTCTTGTACATTTGCTAAGGAGTGCTTTACTTCCAACTATGTGGTCAATTTTGGAATAAGTGTGATGTGGTGCTGAGAAGTATGTATATTCTGTTGCTTTGGGGTGGAGAGTTCTGTAGATGTCTGTTACATCCACGTGGTGCAGAGTTGAGTTCAATTCCTGGATATCCTTGTTAACTTTCTCTCTCGTTGATGTGTCTAATGTTGACAGTGGGGCATTTAAGTCTCCCATTATTATTGTATCTGAATCTAAGTCTCTTTGTAAGTCTCTAAGGACTTGCTTTATGAATCTAGGTGCTCCTGTATTAGGTACATATATATTTAGGATAGTTAGCTCTTCCTGTTGAATTGATCCCTTGACCATTATGTAATGGCCTTCTTTGTCTCTTTTGATCTTTGATGGTTTGAAGTCTGTTTTATCAGAGACTAGGATTGCAACCCCTGCTTTTTTTTTTTTTTTTTTTTTTTTTGAGACGGAGTCTTGCTCTGCCGCCCAGGCTGGAGTGCAGTGGCCGGATCTCAGCTCACTGCAAGCTCCGCCTCCCGTGTTCACGCCATTCTCCTGCCTCAGCCTCCCGAGTAGCTGGGACTACAGGCGCCCGCCACCTCGCCCGGCTAGTTTTTTGTATATTTTAGTAGAGACGGGGTTTCACCATGTTAGCCAGGATGGTCTCGATCTCCTGACCTCGTGATCCACCCGTCTCGGCCTCCCAAAGTGCTGGGATTACAGGCTTGAGCCACCGCGCCCGGCAACCCCTGCTTTTTTTTGTTTTCCATTTGCTTGGTAGATCTTCCTCCATCCCTTTATTTTGAGCCTATGTGTGTCTCTGCATGTGAGATGGGTCTCCTGAATACAGCAAACTGATGGGTCTTGACTCTTTATCCAATTTGCCAGTCTGTGTCTTTTAATTGGACCATTTAGTCCATTTATATTTAAGGTTAATATTGTTATGTGTGAACCTGATCCTGTCATTATGATATTAGCTGGTTATTTTGCTTGCTAGTTGATGCAGTTTCTTCCTAGCATCGATGGTCTTTACATTTTGGTGTGTTTTTGCAATGGCTGGTACCGGTCGTTCCATTCCATGTTTAGTGTTTCCTTCAGGATCTCTTGTAGGGCAGGCCTGGTGGTGACAAAATCTCTAAGCATTTGCTTGTCTGTAAAGGGTTTTATTATTCCTTCACTTATGAAACTTAGTTTGGCTGGATATGAAATTCTGGGTTTAAAATTCTTTTCTTTAAGAATGTTGAATATTGGCCCCCACTCTCTTCTGGCTTGTAGAGTTTCTGCCGAGACATCTGCTGTTAGTCTGATGGGCTTCCCTTTGTGGGTAACCTGACCTTTCTCTCTGGCTGCCCTTAACAGTTTTTCCTTCATTTCAACTTTGGTGAATCTGACAATTATGTGTCTTGAGTTGCTCTTCTCGAGGAGTGTCTTTGTGGCGTTCTCTGTATTTCTTGAATTTGAATGTTGGCCTGCCTTACTAGGTTGGGGAAGTTCTCCTGGATGATATCCTGCAGAGTGTTTTCCAACTTGGTTCCATTTTTCCCGTCACTTTCAGGCACACCAATCAGACGTAGATTTGGTCTTTTCACATAATCCCATACTTCTTGCAGGCTTTGTTCATTTCTTTTTACTCTTTTTTCTCTACTCTTCTCTTCTCGCTTCATTTCATTCATTTGATCTTCAATCGCTGATACTCTTTCTTCCAGTTGATCCAGTCAGTTACTGAAGCTTGTGCATTTGTCACGTAGTTATCATGTTATGGTTTTCATCTCTATCAGTTTTTTTAAGGTCTTCTCTGCATGGATTATTCTAGTTATCCATTCTTCCATTCTTTTTTCAAGGTTTTTAGTTTCTTTGCGCTGGGTACATAGTTCCTCCTTTAGCTCTGAGAAGTTTGATCGACTGAAGCCTTCTTCTCTCAGCTCATCAAAGTCATTCTCCGTCCAGCTTTGTTCCATTGCTGGCGATGAGCTGTGTTCCTTTGGAGGGGGAGATGCGCTCTGATTTTTTGAATTTCCAGCTTTTCTGCCCTGCTTTTTCCCCATCTTTGTGGTTTTCCCTTCCCCCTTGCACTTCCCAGTTAGGTAATGCCTTGCCCTGTTTCAGCTCTCTCTGGTTGGGCTGCACCCGTGGACCAGCATCGACTGTCTGACACTCCCCAGTGAGATGAACCCGGTACCGCAGTTGAAAATGCAGAAATCAGTCGTTTTCTGTGTTGCTCATGCTGGGAGCTGAAGGCTGAAGCTGTTCCTATTCAGCCATCTTGGGCGCCCCAGTGGTGTAAGTTTTTTAAAAAACACGTTCTGTGAACTAATACTCTGAGAATTTTTTTAAATGGATTTGGATCTGTGACTTTTGAAAATGTGCCTTCCTTTCATCAGTTTTGTTGGTCAATGCTTTGTAGGTTACCTGTTCTTACTTGTTCACTGGAACTAGTAAAAAAAAATCGTGTTGCTTTGATTAGAACGAAATGAACTTCATATCCCTAATTTCTAGAATATTGTGAGTGTATGATAATTATTTATTGAATTAATACCAAAAATTAAACCAGCCCATCTTTATTTATTAGATCCATTTATGTTTAACCTGTAAAATATCTAAGTAATGCTTGAGTATTATCATTTACCTCTAAACCTCACTCTTCAATATTAATATAGATGAAGGGTATTGATATTGATTATTTAGCCATGTAATTTCGAGTTGAAAATGCTTCCCCTGTTTTTTAGGTAGAAGAAAATTTAGACATTTTTCAGGAAAGATTATCTCTGATTTTCTTTGAAAAACTGCAAAGAAGAGTTTCATATCTGTCTTTGTCTCTTTTTCCAGTAGGTGATGTGTGAGGTATGGGCTCATTAAAGGATTTAAAGGACGACAATACATACTCTCTGTCTCTAAAAAGTTTGTGAGACCTTTGGAGATATAAACTATAGAGCTCAAAAGCTTTCAGTGAGTTAATTGAATAGCATGCACAAACTCTACAGATAAAGGGAATAGGAGTGGAAAGATATTTCGTAAAGAATTGGAGACTTGAGCATTGAAGGGAGGTTGGCAAAGAATGTAATGTAATAAAGAATAAGAAAAAAGAGAGTGAATGAGCAAAGCAGAAGACACAAGACGAGACCGCACATTCAGCATTCTCCAAGCCATTATAAACCTGTTTTCTGTTTAAAATGAGCATGGTTTTCTTTTCATTACATAAAATTTGTTAGCAGTGAGTGTATTTTAATTTGATAGTGTTCCTGGAGGATGATGTGAATATATTGGTGCTATAAACATTAGGAAAGAAAGAATTGATAATGTACAAAAGAACCATAAACTAGAATGCAGGCACATTACAGATGCTCAGTAAAATTTTCAAGGTTTTCCTTCTTATCCTTTGGATCAGGCTGTGTTTAGTACAATTTTTGCCCCTATAACTTTTCACTGGAAATCCACTTTAAACTATGCCAAAAAAAAAAAAAATTAAAAGTAATTCTGATGAGGTGGAGCTATAGATTGGCTTCTCTAGAAAGCAGATGCTGACATGAAGGTAAGTCTGGAAAAATAAGTTTATTATGACATGCTTTTATGATCATTACCTGTGGAAGAGATGGAATAGAGGCAGAATTTGCTGAGGGAAGTTCAATCCCAATGCAGTCTCAGTGAAGGTTTTAGCAAACGTCACAGGTTGCTCTGAAGTAGAGGTCAGATTACTTAGCCCATGTTGTGGCTAGAATGAGAGCTACCCTAGGAAGGAAAGAGAACCTTAGTTGAGGCAGATTCCTTCAATCAAAGGGAATTTTTTGAGAGGTCTGAGAAGTGACAGCTATTAGCACTCTTCCAGTTTCTGGAGGAATTAGTCTTTCAATACTGTGTCAGTCTCCAAGGGCTTCTGTCACTTCACTGGAATAAAGGAGCTACGGGGCCTGTCGCAGCCTGCTCGAGCTGCCATAACAAAATAGCATTTTATTTTGGCATAACAAAATGCCAGAACAAAAGACTAGGTGACTTAAAAAACACATTTATTTTCTCACAGTTCTGGAGGCTAGAAGTCCAAGATCAGGGTTTCAACTGATTTGATTTAGGTTAAGGACTCTCTTCCTGGTTTGCATATGGCTGCCTTCTTGCTATGTCCTTATGTGATCTTTCCTTGGTCTGTGCAAGGAGAGGGAGAGAGAGAGCAAGCTCTCTGATGTCTCGTCTTGTAAGGACACTAATTATTGTATTATAGTTACTGACATACCTTATAAACAGTCTTAAGTACTTCTTACTTTTAATTTATAATTTAAAATAAACTTATTTCTAAATAAAGTCAATATTAGAAAGTTTTTTGGTTGTGCGATGTAGAACATAAAATTTTCTTGAGTTGTAGTTAGAAATGATAATAATTTGGACTGTTTTTCAGAGACAGGTTACAAAATAGTTGAATTAATAGTTGTGGACAAAAGCATTTTTTGTGATTACAAATGTTTGGATTAAATGAAAATGTTTACAAGAATATACATCATAATATGCCTCCATAATATCTGACCTTTTGATAACATTCAAACATGCGCCCTGCTCAACTATTAATGGACCGAGGGGAATGAGGTACTTAAAGGAAAATAGCTCTCTTTTTTCCTTTTGAGTGTTTATGTGACAGTGCAGTGTAGAAATACAGTAATTCCTTTGATATTTGGATATAAAATAATTTGAAAATCTTACCCCCTGAAGTGTAAGTGAAGAAGTGAAGAAATCTTTTATAGATTTTGTCAGTTGAGGGGGAGGTGGGAGTTTCAGATAGTGGATAGAGAGCTGAGATAGAGAAGTAAACATTTTAACACTGTAAAAGTCTCAATATTTATTGAGACTTTCATGTCCTATTTGCCTTTACTTCCTGTTTTGTGTTTAGTAGTTTACTGATAATAATGAAGGACAAAGTTTTGAGACTCTTCCCTAAACCTGACTCTGCCGGCAAATTGTTCATAAAATCCACAGAACACTATCTCCCAGGCATAGTACTGAGGATCTAATAAAATTTTAATCTCCTGTTTCTGAAATATTTCAGCTGGAGGGTAGAGAACAATTCTGTTACTCTCCTCTGTGACAGATTTATGTGTTCTTTAGAGGATGATGAGCAGTACAATTTCTTTCCTTTTCTTCATTTCTTTATATGCCAACTTTTAAATATTCACAGTTGAAAAATGTCACTTGTCACATTCAGGCATGACTATTATCTTCCTATTGAGCATGGAACATATCTAGTCATCTCTCCTAAGTGGATTCTGACCTGAAGAACAAGCAGTCACTTTTAGGTCATCTTTGGTGAAGTTCATATGAACTAGTTGTTCAGTCCTACTGAAGATGTTTCAAATACATTATCAATTGTAAATACTCATCTTTATTTGTGTTGCAAATGAAAGCTTGGAAAACCATGTTATTCTGTGATATCTATATATCAGCATATCTATATCTGTATTTATTTATTCAAGTAATTCGTCAGTCATGGAGTAGCACATTACATGATTGAGGGCTAACGTTTGTAAAACAGCTACAAGACAAAGAAATTATTTGGAGTCAGAATAATAAGGATGATTTATAGAAGAGATAGATTAAGAGTAAGTCCTTGAAGGATAGAAATATTTATCCTGAGAATGAGGGCACAAACCAAGTGTGGGAACAGAACTAATTAGACTACATTTCAGAAACCATGGGAAATTTGGCTTAACTCTAAATTGCCTTGAGGCAGTGAGTCAAAAACAGGGCCTGTCTGTATCTAGCTCACCCTTTCACTTCTCACATCCAGCTTAGGGCCTGTGGTAAAATAGATTCTCAAGAGATATTATATGAATGAATGTAAATCAAGTGAGTGAACAACAGAGGTATAGCTGTGTGGGTTGTGCTTATTTTCTGACCATCCTTCGATACATATTTGACTTTGTAAGGGAGGCTTGTAAGTCATTTCATCCAACTGACCACTTGCCCTTTTCTGCCTGACAGCCAGACAGATATACTCGTGGCTTGGTGTTCAATCCACCTTTCATCTACAATCTTACAGCCTCAAGCAGATAATGCCATTTTGCTATAATGGGAATCATGTACAAACTAGTGTTTTCTTTGATTGAACTTTTGAGTGTGAGAGGTTACCGATATTCAGGGCTTAGGGCAAAATCCAAAAAGAAGCTGAAAAGACATGGGAAAAAAAATAAGTCCCACAAAACAAGACATTTTCTATTGGTCTATGCTTCACATGTATTCTTACAGCAAATACGTGCTCAGGAGTTAAACTGTCATTTCATCAGGAAAGAGTTTTATTAGTTAAGAAAGCACCCAGGCTGGTCAATAGAAATACACTGTGAGTCGACTGGTAGTTCGACCCATGTCTAAATTTCACACTCAAGGCAGCTATGGAAGGGAGCTTGAGAGTCTCTGATTCAGGTGGAACAGTCAGAGAACATTACACCTGCCTTAATTTTTGTAAAAGTTTTGCAACCTTCCAGAGGAATATTACATTAATAGGTGCTTAACCATTTCTCCACTTATATTTTTATAGGTCTCCTCCAATTCTCTTCCCAGAGTGTTGTGAGATGAATGGTTGGGAAAGAGAAATATGATCACATTGCTCTTATTTAAAACCATTTAACACATCCCTGTGGGTTTCAGCATAACATCTGAAGTCATTAGAATAGAGTACGAAACTCATCACATACTCCACATTCTCCTTTCCTGCCTTGCCTTTAATGAGTTTGTGAGTACCTACTATGTGCCTGGAACTGGGCTCCTTGCCAGGTTAAAAAGGAATACAGACCTACTGGATTATTTTCCCATATATATATTTATATATGTAAAAAATTTATATATATATATTTATATATATATATATTTTAGACAGAGTCTCGATTTGTTGCCCAGGCTGGAGAGGAGTAGTTGATCTCATCTCATTGCAACCTCTGCCTCGCCTCCCGGGTTCAAGCAATTCTCATGCCTCAGTCTCCCAAGTAGTTGGAATTACAGGCATGAGGCACCACGCCCAGCTAGTTTTTGTAATTTTAGTAGAGATGGGTTTCACCATGTTGGCCATGCTGATCTTGAACTCCTGGCCTCAAGCAATCTGCCTGCCTTGGCCTCCCAATGTGCTGGGATTACAGGTGTGAGCCACCATGCCCGGCCTGTTTCCCCCTACTTCTCAGACCTAATCTGAAGGACATTTAATAGGCTCATTTGCTTTTTCCCATAATAATTTTTGTGCCTGCCTCTCCCCATTGCCCTCTGCTTTTTACTTGATTTACTCCTACTCATTATTAAAAATTCACCCAAGGCCCAGCCTACCTGTTCCCCTCTGGGACCCACAGGCTGTATGCACACACTCTGCATTTCCAAAAAACATTGATTTTTTTTCCTTGCATGTAGCTCCTACGTTATGTGCCTTTCTCTGAGAGGAAAGTCTGTGTTTTTGTCTTTAACCTCGTAACTTGCACAATGCCTAGCTCATAGTAGGTGTTGAATAAATGTTACTTAGCCTCTTCGGTTTTCTTAGAGGTCATCCCTTTCTGAATCAAATCTTACTTTTCAGATGGTTACTTTGATTCTGTGGATTTTATTCATTTCTCTGGCAAATATTTCTTGGAAATCTACAATGTTAGTCTTTATATAGATACATTTCACACCTGATTTCTTCAGCAACAGTGGTGTTGAAGAAATGGAAACTCAGCTGTGATGTTGCTAGTCTTATCCTTCCTATGTGTCAGGAATGCTTCTCAAACTAAGGCATATCTGACCCCAAATGCTCTTTTTTAATGCTATGTTTTTTTTTTTTCCTCTAGGATAAAGCATAATTTTCGGTACATCTTATATAGAAAGTAAATATACACTACAGCTTAAATTCTGTCATAATTAACTCCTTAAGACCTCTTAGTTTACTTGCCATTTGATCATAACAAGCACACTGTTGTAAATCTATTTAACTGTCAGGATCTGAACATCAGAGAGGAGGCACTTAGGGCTTTATTTTTTGTTTTACTTTTTGTTAATAAATTATCAGATGAAAAACAAAATAGTATTTTGTTCCCAATAGAGGAAAGAGAGAAGTTCCATACAAGCGACGCTCTTACTCCTTCCCCAAGGTTGTGGGTTGAATGTACTAAAGCTGGTTGGTTTAGGGCATTGTTGCAAGTTTCTCTCTTCAATCACTTCTTTAAGAGGGGCCTGTGGAGAATAATTTTTCCCCGTGTTTCCTCTCTTTGTTATAAATCTTACATAAAATGAGGAGTTTACTTGACACTGTACATGTTGTGGAAACAAAGATGGATGAATGGGGGCTGAGGCCAGTGGAGAAAGAATTAAGTGATAGTTGATGTTTACCGGTATTTGCATAGCAGATTAAAGATGCCTGCAAATTATTTGACAGTCCTCCCATAGAGAAATGAGATTGATTTTTCCTTCCCTTGAGTTTGGGTGGACTTTGTATTTGCTTTGGTATGATACAGTGGAAGGGAAACAATGCTTATTTCCAGGCCCAGGCTTTAATATACTGGCAGTTGCTACTTTCAGTTTCTTGGGACTCTCACTCTTGGAGCCCTGATCTTCCATGTGAGAAGCAAAACATGGTGACCATGTAAAAGAGGGCCTGTGGCTATGTGGGGGGGAAAAGGGCCCACTGAGTCTAGTCGTCCAGCTCTCCTTGCAAGCTGCCAGGCTTAGACATTCCCTTCCTCTCCTCAGCCCGCAACCCGCACTAGCCCAGCCACCAGCTGAATACGATTGAGTGACTGCAATTGATGTTACAGTCTTCTGTGAAGATAATCTCTCAGATGAGTCCTTTCTGAATTCTTAACCTTTATTAAGCCACCAAAGTTTGGTGTAGTTTGTTAACAGTGATAGATAAGCAGAAAAGTTTGTACCTCGTCATCAATTAACAATTACTTTAACTTATTCCACATCTCCTGAGGAAATCACTGAAGCTAATTGAATATATCATATCTTCCTTCATTTTGATAATGGTGTCACCAGAATATATATGTTGACTAGAAGGCAAGATATGGATTAATTGTGTGTGTGTATATTGTTTAATATTTCTAACTGATGGCAATCATAATATTTATTTAACACATTGTATTTTTCACAACACATTTACGACGATTTTTTCTAAATCTTTCTACCATGTGTCCAGTAAGGTCATTTGTCAGGCCTGAATTATGCCATCTTACAGATGGTGAAACTGAGGCATAGATGGTAGGTTAACTCCTAGGGTCACATAGCTAAGGTTTTCAGAGCACACTGGGTTTAAACAAATGTTATTCAGAAATTAAATTAATGTTAAGATGGTTATCTGTTTAATACTTGTCACATCAACTAAACTTTAAGCTCCAAGAGGTCAGAGAACTTGTCTGTCTTCTTTAACACTTGAGGCGTAGAGCCTAGCCCAGTGCCTGGTACAGAAAAACTCACTTGTTATTAATTGAATGAATAAATGTGTAAAGAATGCTGGGGCTCTGACTAAAACCTAGGTTTCCTCATTCAGAGGTTGAGTCTCTTTTAGTCACACTCCTGAGTTATGAGAGAGGGTATAAGTCACTTGGGAATTTCAGTCAGAAGGCACGGGCACCAATCATGCCCTCCCCTTCCCCGGTTCCCTTTCCATCAAAGCATATCTTTGTGTGAAAAATAACGTTTTTGAAAAATCTTCCTAGTCATTCTGATATACCTCCTGTTGAGAACTAAAACACAATGCTACCATTCTTTTTCTTAATCACATGTTATTCTATGTAAAGGAAGTGCTATGAGAAAATACAATCGTGTATGCTTATAAATTCTGAGAACATTAAAGTTAAAGGAAGGTAAAATAACTAAGAGATAAAGGAAAACAATGCCAGAAAAAAATGCACTAAAATGCAATTAACATTATTTTTTTTGTATGTGCTTAGTGAACGTTTATCTTTTTGATTTTCAATTTTCAGTATTTTTATCATTTTTTGGAGACAATAGTTTTATAATAAAAAAGAAAATGCCCCCAAAGCCCAGTACTCTGCCTTAAGGACTAAATGAATGGAAGATGGAAAGCAAAGGGAGAATCTGAGTTAATCAATGATCCATGACATGGGAAGACAATTCACTAGGAGGTATTCAACACCGCTGAGCTGGTGAGGACTGTAGCTCCAATAAGGGTTGGTATGTAAGTTGCTTACACTGATGCTTTTCTAAATGCTTCTGAACTCTGAAAGGCCCTTGAACTAAATGTCAGTATCTATGAATTGGTATTGGTCTTCAGGAGCTACCAGCAGGTCAGCACACTGGCAGAGAAAAAACAAACAAATAAACAAAACAAAAAACAAACAACCTGCTTTTCAGGATTCCCAGCCATGTACACAGTGTTTGGAAAAACTGGCCAATACATTTAGGAAACAAATGCTACAAACCTTGTATTGCTCGCTACCCCAAATTCATAGATAGGCTCTTGGATTTGAGTGTCCGAAATGCTGTGTCCCATAGTTATGGTTCATCGGTCAGGAGTAGGGTAAAGGAATATTGATACTGTAAGGTAATTAGAATAGCATTTCTCTTTTGTTTCAGACAAACGTAAACTTTTTCTTTCTGTAGTCAGAACTGGCCTCTCAAATAAGAAGGAAAGAAAATGTGAAGAGAGGTAGAGTAAGGAAGGAGGTAGAAAAGAGAGAGAAGGCTGGGCACAGTGGCTCACGCCTATGATCGCAGCACTTTTGAGAGGCAGAGGTGGGTGGATCACCTGAGGTCAGGGGTTTGAGACCAGCCGGGTCAACATGGTGAAACTCCATCTCTACTAAAAATACAAAAATTAGCTGGACATGGTGGTGTATACCTGTAATCCCAGCTACCCAGGAGACAGAGGCAGGAGAATTGCTAGAACGTGGGAGGCAGAGGCTGCAGTGAGCTGAGATTGCACCACTGCACTCCAGCCTGGGCAACAGAACAAAACTCCGTCTCAAAACAAAAACAAAAACAAAAACAAAAAAAAAGAAAGAAAAGAAAAGAAGGAGAAACTAGGGAGAGAGAACAAGAGGAAGAGAGAGAGGAGGAGGGAGAGGAAGACAGAGAGAGAGAGAGAGACCTTAGCTCTGGAAAAATAGTTTTCTGGAAATATATATGTATAGATTCACATACCTCCATGAAAATATTAATGAATTAGAGTTATGTGAAAAATAGGGTGCTTTAAGAAGATTGACTAGCTCTAGTAGTCATTGTCAATTGACTGTCAATTGATGGTACATCATATACCAAATATCAAATTAGAAGATAATACCGGAAGTGGCCACATGGGTCGTCTCAGCTATAACTGAGGAAGAAGATAGAAAACTCACAGCATCCTAGGGGATGTCCGTAAATGTATAAACGGTGTCCTATACATGTCAGTTATCCTAACAGAAGGGCCAGTCTGCCAGAGAAGGTGCACTGAGATTCACAAGGATGGCTCCTAGACACCAAGAGAAAGTTTAAAGATATCCCATATAATTTCCTTATTAGTTTTGGAATTGTACAACTTTTCAAAGATGTTATTTTTCATATCAAACTTAACTATTATAAGCATTTGGGGAACCATAAATGTTAGGATTAAAAAGATTCAAAAACTCATCTTTCAAAGACAAACCTTATTCACATTTTGGACTGTATCCTATTTTTTATTATATTTAACAGCAATTAATCTTGTTAAAGCAACATTCCATAAAAAAAGTTACCTGTTTTGTCCCACTCTTCTTGTTTTCACGGATGCAACATGTTCTTGTTCTTGTGATTCTCTTGTTCTTGTTTTCACTGATCCCATTTTGGTCCAGCAAGAAAGTAACTTTCTAAACTAACGTGAAAGGCTACTTTAACATGGACTTTAAAAACAGAGCAAATGAAATTTATTGCAAAAAACTGAACACAGACCCTGGGATGATTCCATGTATGAACAGATCCCATATTATTATGAGGATTACATTGGTACAACACACCTCATAAACTGTGAAGAATACGTAAAAGAATCTGCTATAAACTTTTAGTTCTCACTACCTAAAAACAGAAATAACTCATGACCTGTCTCTAAGAAAGTAATCACTGTTATAACTTATCCTGAATTCCTTCAAATTTCACTGAACCTCCTTGACATGCTTCCCATCATTTGTTTATCATGCTGGTTTATGCTGTGATGTAAACTTTTTTCTTTCCTTCCTTCCTTCCTTCCTTCCTTCCTTCCTTCCTTCCTTCCTTCCTTCCTTCCTTCCTTCCTTCCTTCCTATTTCATGGAGTCTCACTCTGTCGCTCAGGCTGGAGTGCAGTGGTGCAATCTCGGCTCACAGCAACCTCTGCCTCTCGGGTTCAAGTGATTCTCTTGTGTTAGTCTTCCAAGTAGTTAGGATTACAGGCGCATGCCACCATGCCTGGCGAATTTTTGTATTTTAAGTAGAGACAGGGTTTCACCCTGTTGGCCAGGCTGGTCTCGAACTTGTGACCTTGAGTTATCTGCCCACCTCAGCCTTCCAAAGTGCTGGGATTACAGGTGTGAGCCACCATGCCTGGCCAATGTTTATTAGAAATAATATTTTAAGGTTTTATTCTTAGTCGTTGAACACTGTATAATCGAAGTTTACTCAAATGAGTCTCTATTCAATTAATTAAACTGCACTCCCTTGACCACATTTTGTAGGATGTTGTATTGCCTAAGAACGCCTACTTATCCACTTAATTCTGTAGCTCCTCTTCTAACGTCAGTGCTCCCTGCCTTTTGCCATTTTATTTTCTTCTCAATTAGTATTGTGTGTGTGTGTGTGTGTGTGTGTGCGCGCGCAGCAGGGGGAAAAGGGAACATTTTAGATATTTTATGTCAGGAGAAATAATTTCCTCTTTAGGATTTGAGGTATTTGAAAAATGAGTCATGTTTTTTATTTACTCTAGTGCCCTGCCCCCTCCACTCCCTTTCTGTCTGCAGCAATTCTGTACAGTGATATTGCCTGATTTTAAATATAACATAATTTCTTAAAGATTGCTTTTAATTTTTACCATAATAGTAATTACGACCATATAACATATTTTTATTCTTCCTCTTTCCACTTATTTTTTATACCCTAAACACTTTTATACTTTCCATAAACTTAACATCATTATTTTTAATTGTTTTTGAACCAAAGGTATATTATATTAATTTTTATTATGTCGTAAAATTAATATAAGTCCAGTAAGGCTAATTTCGAATAGAAGTAAAAAGCGAAGGTTCGCCACTCATCTTCTTTGTGATATATGAACAATATATATGTGTGTGTTTATATATATACACATATATAAATATAAAATACAAAGCAATATGTTTACACATATATACACATATATAAATATATGTGTGTGTATACGTGTATAAACATTGTTTTGTATTTTGGCATTTGCTTTCTGAAGTGGGAATTTTAGATGCAAGTGTGTGAACAACGAGGTTTCCTAGGTCTCAGATTCTATATAGAGCAATCATACTTCAGCAGTGTTTGTCCAGCTGGCTGTCCCATATTACCTATGTGATGATTATATAGGTAATATTACTTTTGTCTATTATTTAAAGCTTTTTAAAAGGTAAGTTTTTCTTACAACAAAATTAATCACAGTGCTTTGTGAGGTTTGAGCCATATGAAGAAGTAAAATGTATGACATTAGTACTAAAGTAAGGAGATGGAAGAATACTCTTGTTAGTTTGTTATATTGGATGTGAAATGGTATTATATCCCTTGCAGATAGGCTGTTACATACAAGTAAAAGATGTAAATTTTGTATTTGAAAGCAAGCACTAAAATAACACAAAAGTTATAAGTAATAACCCAATAAAGGAGAGATAATGGAATTATTGAATATGATCAGTCAATTCAAAGGGCAGAAAAAAGAGAAAAGGGAACAAAGAGCCGATGAGAGATATAAAAAACAAATTACAAGCTGACAGATTTAAACCTAAGAAAATCAATTATCACATTAAATGCAAATGATCTAAACACATTTATTTAAAAGGGAGAATCACACTGGATATTAAGAGAAGGTCTAGCTATATTCTTCTCAGAAGAAAGCTTTAGAAAACAGAAGAAAAACCACTCACTTATGATGCCAGTGCCCCATCATTGCTTTTATAGTTTGTATTTCTTTCCTTCTAGACTTTGTTTCATAGGTATGATTTACTTTGTTGCTATCGTGGTATGTGTAGCTTTCTTTTCTGCTTTCTCACTTAACAGTATGTTGCTATATGGTAATTAGCTAAAGCTCATGTTTCACAATAGTCCATTCTTTCTGTAACACTTCGGAATTTAGAAGTAAACTTCCAATATTAGACAAAATTTTTTCAAAGCTGGCCTACATAATCAGCAATAGTATACAAAATAAGAGAGGATCCTGTTCTTAAAAAATTGAAAATACCATTTCTTTTTTTTTTTTTAAATTTATTTATTATTATTATACTTTAAGTTGTAGGGTACATGTGCATAACGTGCAGGTTTGTTACATATGTATACTTGTGCCATGTTGCTGTGCTGCATCCATCAACTCGTCATTTACATCAGGTATAGCTCCCAATGCAATCCCTCCCCCCTCCCGCCTCCCCATGATAGGCCCCGGGAAAACACCATTCCTTACAAGGCTTATCCCTGAGTAAAAGTCTTTACCATAACAAAGGCTGATAACTCAATGTTCCAGCTGAGTCATAGATTCTATGGTTGTTTGAATCTGTGTATGTGAAACCCATGGATATGAAGGGCCAACTGTGTGTGTGTGTGTGTGTGTGTGCACGTGTGTGTGTGCATGTGTGTGTATATGTATTTTTTAATCTTTGAAATTTATGTTCATATTTGGTGCTTTAATGTCACATAGTGTATATTATTACATACTATTCAAAGTTGTGAAATTTTAAATAAGTAGCTGCATTTGCGTGATTGAGTGTCAAATTAAAAGATAATCTGTAAGCATATTTTCAAAAGTTAGATGAGTGAAAGTGTGTTAATGCCTGGCAATAGTACAAAGAGAGTAATATAGTTAGAAATAATATAAAAGTGATTGACATTTGGGGGTCCTAGTGAAAATATTATGGTTTTGGAAGTTAATTTGTAGTTAACTGAGCTACAATTAATATAATTAGAAAACATGAGAATATTATCAGCTCAATGCTAAACACAGTACCTATTAAATTGTGAATAAACTTGCTTTTTAAAATAGTAAAAACTGGTCTTTCATACTATGTCATGAAATACTGTTGATATTCTTTTCATTCATTGGGATTTAATTATATTTTTATTTTAGTATGAATATAAAATTTGTGATAAGATTCTATAGATTCAACTACATATCCTTAAAAACATATTTTTCACAGTTGACATGGAAATATTACAATTTCAAAGGAAAAAATTAGAAGTAGGATTATTAAATAAAAGTCTAGGAACAATTTTTATGACTCTTGATGCATTTGCCAACTTTACTTTTTAAAGTGGTTGAACCAATTTACGCTTGTGACTATGCAGTCATCTGTGAGTATGGAAGTTCCACTTAAACTTTGTCAGCATTTGGTAGTGGCATCAGTTTTCGTTTTTGCTTAGCTATCAGATTTCTTCTTATTTTAATTTGAGTACATTAATAGGGAGTTGAGTATTTGAAGGTACCCCACCTATAAACAGTTTCAATTGTTAGAAAATTGTATGTATAAATTGCTGAGATATGTTTGTTATAACACACTCCCTTTTAGCCTAGATCAGGATTATTATAGAACACTATTTTCTCTTTTGAATAAAAATCAATAAATGTATCATCTCCAGTATTAAAATAAAAAACAAATTCAAGGTTTTAGCAGAAAGTAATTTTCTAGAAAGAAATTGAACAGGCTGGAGATGGAAGCTAGGTGCTGACATTTTTTCTCTTCACCATCATTTCTGTCTTAGTGTTTTCATTCTGTCATGAGAACTACCATTACCTTGTCAATCCATCAACCTTCCAATATGCCTTTAAAACTTGGTGAGCATGGACTGAAAGTCCTTTCCCTTAGATTGTCTTAGCACCACTAAAGACAGAAAGAAAATAATTTGGGAGGCACCTTAGCATTTATGCTATTTTTTTTACATGAACATGTGATAAAATTCAAATGTACAAAAAAGTACACACTGTAAATTAGAAAGCATGTTTTCATCCCACTTTTCCTTCTCAAAGATAGGTAGTCTTACCTTTTAATGCACTTACAAGCAAATTCTGCTCCTTCCTCCCCAGCTCCATATAAATCATTGTATTTTTTGTCTGTCTACTTGGAAAGGATAAAAAGTTTTGGCCTCAGCA
Source organism: Macaca mulatta (assembly GCF_049350105.2). Classification (NCBI taxonomy): domain Eukaryota; kingdom Metazoa; phylum Chordata; class Mammalia; order Primates; family Cercopithecidae; genus Macaca; species Macaca mulatta. Next base: position 173,689,884 of record NC_133407.1, on the reverse strand, counting down.
GAGACTTAGTAAATGGCACAACCAGACTCAAAACTATCTATGTGACTTTCAGTAAAAGCAGCTCACGTCTCGGAAGTTTAATTTTTTTTATTTGTAAAAATGAAGGAAATTGTTACCTCAGAGGGTTGCTTACCTCAAAAAAGTACAAATAAACCAATTCCTGTAACATAGAGGGTGTTTCATAAATTATAGTTAACACATTTGTTATTATTATATATATTATTGCTATTTTAATTAATTTTGTTGTTAAGAGAGGGCAAAACCCAGAAATGATTAGAGATCATTCTAAAAGCATAACCAAAGAAAAGTATCCTTGGTAAGAAATTCTGGTTCTAAATGTCAGAACAATCAGCAAATAGCATTAGTTGGTTTTTAATCCCCATAGATGTAAGGAACTGCTTTCTTGTTCTTATCTAGATTTATTGCCTCCCATAATATAATTGTTCACAGCATCCTCTCTTAAAATAAATAGAAAAAGCCACTTTGGTTCAAAATCTCTAACCCCTTAGCTTTCTTTCTCTGCTTATATTAGAGAACCTTGCTAACTGACTTTCCACATGTTTTGTAATAAGATATGTCAACTCCACTCATCACTGGGTATTATTTATGAAGACTTGCTATTGAGAAACTCCCCACCAAAAGAAGTGATTATAAAATGATCACACCTTATCCATGCAAGACCCAAGAGAAAAAGCTCCAACTCATCTCTGGTGATTAGCAGAGTGCTTCATATAGGTAGGTACTCATTAAGTAATTATCGAGGAAATGAATTGCTGGCACACAAAGCAATTGGCAACTCTCATTACAGCAACTTGACTATGGCTGGCACATGTCCTAATTCTTCTTCTTACAAAAAAATCCACGGCCCTTTCACTATTCTTAGGAAATGAGCATCTCTCACTTTCTTAGTCTTCTCCTCTACATGTTTGTCACTCGGACTCCTTATACAAAGAAACAAAGATAAAGTGTGTTGCACACAAACAAAACAAAAAAATCAGCAAAGCAAAACTCCAGAGGTTCTGCATACTGACCTCACAGAATGCATCAATTTTATTTCTTGATTTGAACATTCTGTTTGTACCATATGATATTATATTAGCTATTTTCAGGTGTGGAAATCTTCTTTGTTAATATTGATGTATTTAAATTTTTTTAAAGGTTTACTTTTTTGACAAATTATAATTGTATGTACTGTGGAGTACAATGCTAATTTTGATATATGTATGCATTGTAGAATGATCAAATAAGGGAAATTAGCATATGTATTACTTCAAAAAATTCCTATTTCTTTGTGGTAAGAACATTTAAAATCCTCTCTTTTAGCTATTTTGAAATATACAATACATTATTATTAACCATAGTCACCTTGCTGTGCAACAGAAACCAGAACTTATTCTTCTTATCAAACTGTAATTTTGTACCTGTTGACCAACGTCTCCCTTTTCCCCAACCACTTTCCCTTCAGCACCTGCCCCAGCCTCTTCTAACCACCATTTTACTCTCTACTTCTAAGAGTTTAGCTTTGTAAGTTTCCACATATAAGTGACATTATACAGTATTTGTCTTTCCATGTGTGGCTTACTTCATTTAAAATTATGTACTCTAGGTTCATCAATGTCATTGCAGATGTTGGAGTCTGCTGTATTTAAAAGCTGAATAGTGTTCTACTGTGTCTGTATAACATTTTAAAAATCAATTCATCCATTGATAGATATTTCCACTTTTTTCCTTATCTTGGTTATAGTGAATAATGCTGCAATGAACATGGGAGTGTAGATATCTCTCTGGCAAACTTATTTCCACTCTTTTGGGTATATACCCAATAGGGGGATTGCTGGATCATATGTTAATCCTACTTTTAGCTTTTTGAAGAACTTCTGTACTGTTTTTCAATATGGCTACTAGTTTACAATACCAAATGGAATTGCATCAAACTAAAATGCTTCTGTACAGCAAAGGAAACAATTAATAGAGTGAAAAGACAGTCTACAAATTGCGAAAAAAATCTGCAAATAATTCATTGGATCAGGGGCTAATATTGAAAATATACAAGGAACTCAAACTCCTTAATAGCAAGAAAATGACCCTATTAAATGTACATAAAAGGCTGGAATCAACATTCTCAAAAGAAGACATACAAATGGCCAATAGATATATGAAAAGGTGTTCAATGTTTCTAATCATCAGATAGTGCAAATTACAACCACAATAACATATTACTTCATACCTATTAGATTGGCTATTATCAAAAAGAAGAAAGAACAAGTTTTCAACATTAATAATTTTCTGCCTTTGTTTTCACTCTCCTACCCTTCTGAAAGCAAAAGAGAGGAAACTGAAGACTGTTTCTTCTCCATTGGTCATCTCAGGTTTGTTTGTTTGCTTACTTTTCTCAGCAAAGAAAGAAAAATCGTGAACAAAAATATTGTATACAAGTTATGAAACTGCTTTAAACAAATCTCTCTTTCTCCTCTTTCTCATTTGAAGGTAATTCTTTTTTTTTTATTATACTTTAAGTTCTAGGGTACATGTGCACAACGTGCAGGTTTGTTACATATGTATACATGTGCCATGTTGGTGTGCTGCACCCATTAACTTGTCATTTACATTGGGTATATCTCCTAATGCTATCCCTCCCCCCACTTCCCCCTCCCCACAATAGGCCCCGGTGTGTGATGTTCCCCTTCCTGTGTCCAAGTGATCTCGTTGTTCAATTCCCACCTATGAGTGAGAGTGAAGGTAATTCTTATTGTGCCATTTGCTTATTCCTAAATCCTGTCATGGGCAGAATATTCTTACTACAAGCATCATCATGTTAAATTCTTTCTACATTTTCTGCTGAGAAATGTAATTATCATTTATAGGGATATGTGACAAGAAATCATGTAATGTATATTGTATATGTAAAGACTAGACTTGTGATAATATTCATAAATAAGTAACTCTCAGCAAATCCATTAATTAAAATCATCCTAATATTTCTATTGTGAAGGATAATGAAGGATAGCAATTTAGCTTCCCTTCTTACTCTGTGTCTTAAAAAGATTGTTATTGGAGTGATTGCTACACAGTGATACCAGGAAATTTGCAATTGATTTTTATTTACATGAGTGTTCTTTTTCTCATTCAAGAATATTGTCTCAGATAAGCAGTAATTACTGGAATCAAGAAATTCTTCATTACAAGAAACTAAATAATATTGTTGATAATGGAAGGATGATCTCAGTGGATGAGTTCACTAATATCTGTCTTTTCTTCCAAACCTAAAACTCTTCTCTTGTATTTTAACATTTCTATGCTAAAAGAATAGTACTTCTATTGTGCAAAAATTAATGTGTACATTATAAAAGTTCCAAATATAAAAATATGACTCCTGTGGAATGAGTCTTAATTTGGTAAAAAATGTTCTGGAACATGCTGAAGTGTCCCTTTGTTTGTAGTCTTTTCACAGTGTTAGATCAAAATGGGAAAGGAAAGGGGTAAGAAGGCAGTGATAAGGAAGCTATAGAGCACATGTTTTAACATTCAAAAATTAGCACATATTTTTAGACAAATAAACATGAACTTATAGGGAAAAGAATATTTGAAATTATGACTGTCATTGAAAATATGAACGATAGGTCATATATATTCTTTTTTTACTTTTATGGTCTTCTGTAAAAAAATCTGAAACCATGAAAAGTTAAAAGTATCACAATTAGATTTCTTTTTGCTTACATAAATATTTTAATGACCAAACATATCTGCTTAATAAGCATCAATTTACTAATCAAAATGTTACATGTGCTAAGGAAGAAAAGGTGTTTATATACTATCTGACAGAGCGGAATATTACTCAATTTTATCTTGTAGTTTATCCAACAGTGACTAAATTCCAAAATTTTATCTGTTTCAAATATATTTTCAAATGAGCTGGAAGATACAAATAAACTATAGTTCAGGCTACATATCGGACCACTGGGGGCAATAACACAGATTAATAGAAAGGATTCTTAGAAGGAGTAGCAATTTCCTGAATGACTTAATTTTGTAGCAGTAAGTAGTATTTAATTTAAAATGAGCCTCCACTTGTTTATCAGTTTGTTTTACTAAAATAGAGGCAAAATAGAGGACAACCTGGCATGGGCAAGTAGTCCTCAGGGACAGTATGAAAAAAACCATTAGTGTTTCATAAAATTTTTATGGACTTGAATAAAGGTGAGGAATGATTATTTCAACACTTCGTCTACTGTCCATCATATAGTGCCAATCAGTTCATGTCAAATAAAAGAGTGGATGAGTGAACAACTGTCAGAATGAGCAAACACATTGGCGAGCAGAGCTTGAGTTTAGGCAGCAGTGCTGTGATTCTTCTTTGAAGATCATCAATCTACTTTGCCTCTCAGTTTCTGAACACTGTAGTTGCAAATAAACATGAGGAAGCTTAATCATATTTATTTCTGTCTTTATTTATATTTTTTTTTGTGACAAATTTCTTTTATGTATTTATTTATTTATTTATTATTATTATTATACTTTAAGTTCTAGGGTACATGTGCATAACGTGCAGGTTTGTTACATATGTATACTTGTGCCATGTTGCTGTGCTGCACCCATCAACTCGTCAGCACCCATCAACTCGTCATTTACATCAGGTATAACTCCCAGTGCAATCCCTCCCCCCTCCCCCTCCCCATGATAGGCCCCGGTGTGTGATGTTCCCCTTCCCGAGTCCAAGTGATCTCATTGTTCAGTTCCCACCTATGAGTGAGAACATGCGGTGTTTGGTTTTGTGTTCTTGTGATAGTTTGCTAAGAATGATGGTTTCCAGCTGCATCCATGGCCCTACAAAGGACACAAACTCATCCTTTTTTATGGCTGCATAGTATTCCATGGTGTATATGTGCCACATTTTCTTAATCCAGTCTGTCACTGATGGACATTTGGGTTGATTCCAAGTCTTTGCTATTGTAAATAGTGGCGCAATAAACATATGTGTGCATGTGTCTTTATAGCAGCATGATTTATAATCCTTTGGGTATATACCCAGTAATGGGATGGCTGGGTCATATGGTACATCTAGTTCTAGATCCTTGAGGAATCGCCATACTGTTTTCCATAATGGTTGAACTAGTTTACAATCCCACCAACAGTGTAAAAGTGTTCCTATTTCTCCACATCCTCTCCAGCACCTGTTGTTTCCTGACTTTTTAATGATCGCCATCCTAACTGGTGTGAGATGGTATCTCATTGTGGTTTTGATTTGCATTTCTATTTGATGCAATATATGATATAGTTAGAGGATGGGGCATGAAAATATAATACACACCCATGAGCTCACCATCCAACCTGAAGAACCTAAGGACAAGAACTGGGCCTCAATTGCAAAAGCTACTTTTGTTATTCTTTTATCCTGTCTTTGGGCAGGGGTAGCCATTATACATTTAAAAAATAGTTTTACTACATATTTACATTTTTGTAAGTAATAATTTGTTTTGTTTTGCTTTTTGTTAGCTTTATGAAACTTCTATCATACTAGAAGTGATTATTTACCTAAATTATTAACTTTGGTTTACAAAGATAAAAAGTATATTCACTCTTACCATTGCAAAATATGTATAAAGTGATTGTTCACTCTCCCATGGGTGAATAGTTGAGTTGGCTACTGTTATGTACAAATATATGTATACATTCATGTTGGCCATTGCCATGTTGTTATAACAGCATTTATTTATTTATAAATATGCTCCTAAAGTACAAACTCCACTCAGGCAGGAAAAAAAGAATTTGTATTCTTTGTATTCTTTTTTTTTGTGTGTTCTTTTTTGTATACAAAAAGAATATTCTTTTTTTTCTTTTTAACCTAGAAAGGTGTTCTTTTTTTTTCTTTTTAACCTAGAAAGGTGTATAATTTGTAATGAGCACTCAATAAATGCTTGTCATAGTTGTTGAAGAAAAGAAAAAACAAAAATATCGTATGTGATTCCTACATGTACATGTGCAAGAGGCTTCCTATAATATATATATAGTGTTCCACATTTTGCTCACATGTTCTACAACAGAATTTTGAAAATCTGTGTGATTCTTTACACATTTTAAAGTTGATATTTAATTTGTAATCAACTGTTAAGTGATTGCAAATGATATAATTTGTGGTATGTTTATATATTGACATTTTAAATTAATACTGTAATATAACTCATTTATATGGATACAATGAATTCAAATAATGTCATAATCTTTTACTCATCATCATTTATTTATAAAATACAGAAAAAAAGGTATTTTCTAAACCAGAAATTTTGTATATTTTCTCCTAAACTCGTTTCCATTTCACTTCCTCCACAGAATTTTATCCTAATGCAATATATAGTTGCACTTATATTGTCTATATTGACACCCTCTTATATGTTGCAACAAAAATTAATATATAAATACATATATAAATAAATAATACATAAATATGTATATAAATTTGATTTAAAAATTGGCTATGCCTTTAAGACTCTTACATGTTAATTTTTTTTGGATTTAGTTATCATAACAACTATTAGCAAACAATTGGTTAAAGCTATTTCAAAAATAATTACCACATATTTATTACCAAATATAACGTAAAACTTTATAGAAATGCATCTCTTGAGATGGTTGGGGCTGTAATTTTTCTATTTGTTCCTGGTTCTTGGATGACTATCACCTACTACTGAATGAAACAGGATTCAGTGGAAATTTAGACTAAGATAAGTTATTAGGCTACCAGTAAAGTGCAGGGTTTACATAAAGTGTTAAAATGGTCACTGCTAAGTGCATATTGTGTATAGTAGAATCCATTTTCTCTTCTCATAGGAATAAAATCAGCAAATAAGAAAAGTGGCCGGGCGCGGTGGCTCACGCCTGTAATCCCAGCACTTTGGGAGGCCGAGGCGGGCGGATCACAAGGTCAGGAGATCGAGACCACGGTGAAACCCCGTCTCTACTAAAAATACAAAAAATTAGCCGGGCGCGGTGGCGGGCGCCTGTAGTCCCAGCTACTCAGGAGGCTGAGGCAGGAGAATGGCGTAAACCCAGGAGGCGGAGCTTGCAGTGAGCCGAGATCGCGCCACTGCACTCCAGCCTGGGCGACAGAGCGAGACTCCGTCTCAAAAAAAAAAAAAAAAAAGAAAAGTGGTTGACAAGTTACAAAAAATATATTTATTACAAAGTAAAAAAAATAAGGCTTTTAGGCGTCCAGTGGTGTTTGGGGAATAAAATGCAGGAGAATGTTTCTCCTATAAGAAATAAACAGTTCAAAAATATAAAAACAATGTTTTTACTTCCAATATATGTACCATTTCCTCAAAGATTTAATGCTGACATGTCAGAATTAAACATAAATACTTTTAACTTTAATTCTTTGAAATTATGCAAAATATTCAGTTGAGACACAGTCTCACAATTTCAGGGCATGAGATTTGGAGAACATTGTTTTAATTTTAGGGCACTTTTTCAATACATTCTGAATATTTTAATTCAAAGCTAGATTGTGCAATAAGGCATGGAGCCACAGGTTGCCTATGTTGCTGTCTTTGGTGTTCCTTACTCTCACACTGTTTTGCTCTTTTGAGTCTCTCCCTCAAGTACAATGCCTTCTCCCATAATTACTGGATGAAAAAGTGAGGCCATTAAGTGAAATTGTCATCACTCTCATCCCACACTACAATAAATATGAATTCACTGCAGTCTAATACGGGGTGTGTGTGTGTGTGTGTGTGTGTGTGTGTGTGTGTGTGTCTGTGGCAGGGGGGATATTTCCAATGCCCACTTTGTCTTTAATAGAAGCACATCTATACATGATTGAAAAAGGCACAAAGCCATAAGCTTGTTCATGTTACAATCATTAAAGTTGAATTTTCTGCCCCCAGTATTGTAAATTGTTCCCATTATGTAGCTTTCTTGAAGTTTGTACCATTTATGATAAATTATTCTTATGAAATAAAGATGTGTGAGAAAGTTTTTTTTAATAAACTGGAAGAAATTGTGATTTTTGAATAGAGGGATGAAAAATAATTGTCAATACATGTCTAGCTTCTACTAAAGACATTATCAGACAGATGGCCTTAGAATACATATATCACATATGGAAGCTGGGGATCTAACAATTTATTTCCTTAAAACTGTGTATGTAAGAAACTCATTGTGTACTCCACAGTTATACATGTACTAGTTTGAAGACTTCTGATATGTACCTGGGAACGGATTGTCCCATCATGGGATATGCCCCTTTTTCTCTTTATAACTGCCAAATTATTTACTTAGCTACTCCAATCAGAGAGTACAAGAATTCTCATTTTATTCTATATCTTTGTCAAGACTTATTACCAGATTTATTAATTTTAGACAATCTAGTAGTTATAAAAGGAAATTAGATTTTGGTATTAAATAGAATTTTCATGATTACAAATTTACTAATGAGATAGAACATCTTTCCTTATGTTTATTTTCCTTTCATGATTCCTCATCAGTGCGATACCAATGCATGTCTCTTTGTTCATTTTTCTACTGGGTCATTTGCCTTTTCATTATTGTTTTGTAGAACTTTTTTCTGGATATGTTTGTTGTACATGTTGTACATGTTGCAAATACCTTTTCTTAGTTTTTGGTTAGTCTTTTCAGTTTTTTTTTTAAATGGAATCTTTTGATGAACAGTAGTTCTCAATGTAATGCATTCTAATTGATCTTTACTTTTTTTTCTTTAATGATGAGAGCTTTTTGTTTTCAGTTTAAAAATCTTTTCTACTCATAGTTTGTAAAGATATCTTGCTCCTGTACAATTTATAAAAGCTTTCTAAAAGTTTCTTATTTTACATTTAAGTCTTTAATCCATCTGGAATTGAGTTTTTTGTGTGGTTTGAAGTAGAGATCCAATTTCGATTTTTGCATCATTATCCAGTACTGTTTATTGTTTAGCGCATCTCTTGGCTAATGATCTGCCATGGTATCTCTCTGTGTTAGACATTAAGGTGTGTGTGTGTCTGTGTGTGTGTGTTTCTGGACTTTCTTTTCTTTTATTTGCTTTCTATCTCTATGAAAATACTTCATTCTTTTTAATTTTATGTTTTATAACAAGTATGGCTATCGGAGACAGATTAAAAGGGACAGCAATTTTTTTACATATTTCCATCAGATGGAAGAATATGATTCCTACCATTAAAAATTATACTGCCCTATAATTGTTTTGACCAATGGAATATGACTCCAGAACTTGACCTTAGGGTACCTTCCAGTTTCCAGTGTGAGCTGAGGGATGCCTGTGCCACCAAGAAAGACATCTAGGTTCCCTGCTGGAGTGGCCAGATGGTGAGACCTTAACAACTACATGCAGAGGGAGAAGGAGCCAGCTAAATCCACACGGCTGGCTGTTCCTGCTAAGGTAATACATATTTGACTGAAGCTGTCTTGGATCCTCCAGAACAATTAACATCTAACTGGGTACCACTGAGTGATCCTGGTTGACACCACATGTGGTCAGAAAAAAAAAAAAAAAAATAAGGCAGCTGTGATGGCTTCCTGATATGTCAATTTGTTCACCCTGTGGATAGCAGCTTCAGCCTATGCCTGTGGAGTTCCAGCCTGCATATGGTCTTCCCTTCCTGGTTTCCTGTTGGTATAGACTTTGGACTTAGCCCTCAAAATTGCATAAGCCAAGTTCCTTGTAATAAATAAATATTTGTCGTAATTTCCTGCTGAGTCCACTTCTCTGATTTGAAATTTCCTGATATACTAGCCAGGTCCGGCTCAAATTCTTGACCCATAAAATCATAAGATTAATAAAATAGTTGTTTTAAGCCACTAAATTTTAAGATTGTTTGCCATACAGCAGTAGAAAACCAAAACAATATTTCATAAAGCAAGTTATTGGATTTTAAAAAAATGAATATCTTAGCTATTCCTGCTTTTTTTCTATACAAATATTAAAGTCAACTTATTCAGTTTCTTTACAAACTCTATTGGTATTTTGATGGGAATTGAATTACATTCATAGACCAGTATTAGGAGAATGACAATTATAATATTGAATCTTCCTATCCATCTGCCTGTTTTTCTATTTAATCCTTTAATGTTTTTCAATAATGTTTCAAATTTTCCTCCAAAGGGTATATTATATACTTTTGTCATGTTTTTCTAGATATTTGATTTTTTTATTGCTCTTATGTCTAGGTATTTTATTACAATTTAAAAGTCTACTTGTTTCTATGGGTGGTAAATTAGTTTTATGTACTAATCTTATATTTCTACGACCATGCTGAACTCATTAATTATAATACATAGCCTAAATAATTTTTTAAGTTTTCCATCTTGCTTTTATCCTCTCTCTTCATGCCATGCCTTCTCTTCATAGACTCTAAATGGGAGGTGAATGGAGACGAAAAGCTGATTTAAAGTTTACCCATGGTCTGAGGGCTCCGGGAAGACTGGCAAAAAGCAGATGAAGTTTATCTTTCATGCTATACTATCCTTTAGATGTCCTGCACTTTCTGTGGTCATTTATTTCCCTTTTGAGTGTCCCATGTTCTTATGTGGAGACAGTCTTACAGGAAATGAAACTCATAAAATTGATCCTAAGGAATTCATACCCATAGCAGATTGTTTTTTCAAAGATTGTTCTCTTGCTCTCTTGCTCTCTCTCTCTCTCTGTCTCTGTCTCTCTCTCTCTCTCTCTCTCTGTGTGTGTGTGTGTGTATGTGAATACTATCCAATATGCTTTGACAATTTGATGTTGCCATGCTTCCATCAAGTGGTAAGGGGTTTTATATTCTCTCTCCTCAAAATCGTGTGGGCTTTTGTAAATGTCGCACACACACACAATTTTATTCTGTACTTTTCTGCATCTGAATTATTTCATTAACCAAAATATTTTTAAAAATGTACCCATATATAACTAGTTCATTTTTTTTATTGCTAAGTAGCATTTCATTGTATGATTTTATCACAGTCAATACTTCTCTTTATGGACATCTGGTAAGGTGAACAATGCTGATATAAACATTTTCGTGCAATACCTTTTTAAAACATCCATTTTTAATGTTTTTATTCAGATAAATATCTGTGAGAATAATTGCTGGGTCCTAGGGAAATTACATATTCAACTTTTAAAGAAATGGCCTAACCATTTTGAAAGTGGTTGTACTATGTCCTCTTGCACGAGCAATGTATGACAGTTCTGTTTACTCCACATCCTCACCAACATTTGGTGTTGCAATTATTTTTCATTTTAGCCATTTTGATGGGTGATATCTAATTGTGGTTTTAATCTGCATTTCCCTGAGATGAATATTAAGCACTTTATTGTGTACTTATTGGCCTTTTTATATATTGTTTTGTGAAGTCTATTCAAGTGTTTTATCCATTTATTTTGTGGGTTGTTTGCATTTTTTTATTACTGAGCATGGATAATTTTTGTATATTCTGAAAACCAAGTTTTGTCAGATATTTATGCCACCCATATTTTCTTCCAGTTTAAAGTTTTCCTGTTTATTTTTTGATGGTGTGTTCTACTGAGCAGAACTTTTCAATTTTGATTAGGACCAATTTTTAATTTAATCGTGTATTAACAATAAGCAGTAGAAAAGAGGAAAGAGGTGGCCAGGTGTGGTGGCTCATGCCTGTAATCCCAGCACTTTGGGGGTCCGAGGCAGGCAGATCACCTGAGGTCGGGAGTTCGAAACCAGCCTGACCAACGTGGAGAAACCCCGTCTCTACTAAAAATATAAAATTAGCCGGGTTTGGTGGCACATGCCTGTAATCCCAGCTACTCGGGAGGCTGAGGCAGGAGAATTGCTTGAACCCGGGAGGCGGAGGTTGTGATGATCGAGATTGCACCATTGCACTCCAGCCTGGGCAACAAGAGCGAAACGCCATCTCAAAAAAAAAAAAAAAAAAAAAAGGGAAAAGAGGTAAATTTTCAGCCTGACTTACTAAGATGGCATTGCATAAAAGACCAAAGATGAGACCTTTGTGTTTTCTTGTCATTAATTTGTGTTTTCAAAAATACACAGAGATAAATGTAATTAATTTTTCAATGTATTTAGAATAGCAATGTAACTTCACCTTTCTGCTTAGCTTTGATGAAAAGTTTTTGTAAACAAAAGTGATATTTCTTTTCAAATGTAGATTTCTTGAAATTATACCTTTAATGAATTTATTTAAAAATACGAATATACCAGTTGAGAGAACAAAATCACCTTAAGGAAAACAACATTTTGGAATTGAGCTAAACAATAGATTTAAAATTTACTTAAAATGAAAGATCAAGGATTGTAAAAGTTCTTCCCTAAGGAATGTGTGTGTCTCTGTGGGGAGTGTGTGTGTGTGGGTATGTGTGTGTGTGTGTGTGTGTGCATGTGCACAGCATGTTTATGTGTGTTTACACTTTAGTAGAGATCATCCTGGCCTTGTCCTTCCTTTCAAATTGTCATACCTCTCAGACCACGAGGTACCAGCACAACATCCCCGCATGACCATCTTCAGCTTTAAGGGAAATAGTAAAGAAAAAAAGGAATCAGTTATAATTTGGATTTGTCTCTTTCTATGACAATGCACTGGTCTTTTAATCAGACCAATGCCTCTTGTGGTTTTAATGAATAAGAATGCATAAATGATTGTATATGAACTCTGTGTTAGAAAAGGATTATCACCTTGAAGCAAAACTCTAAAAGCCTGCCTCTAATAACATCAAGTTAGGCTTGCAATTTACAAACGATCATTTGAAAGATGTTTTAAATTGTTTTTATTTTGATTACTTTACATGATTAAAAGCCTGAAACTGGTATGTCTGTTTCAATAAGATTCAGCCAAAGGTGAGGAAAAAAACAAGACCTAAGCAGAGTTAATAGCAAGTACCACTGGCATATTTAATGGGATCAAATTTGATCTTATTTATAAATGCATTAAATGGTTCATCTGCATTTTCTATTGAGTGTCAGGGCAGCGTATAATTAAGAAAAATTGTAATTGTAGAGTATTCTATCATTTGCTTAACAATCTTCCTACACTTTGTTTAACGTTCTTTAAAATGATTCATTCTTTGGAAAGGGTTATGTTCCTTTTCAAAAGTTATGTCTAAGGACAGGATTCAAAATTATAGGGGTTGGTTTTATGTAGATGTTATAAATTAGTAAATAACTATTAGCTGGTTATCCAATTAAAGGAGTGTAGGTTAGGATAATTTATGCAATTGGAGAAAGGGAAGACTGCTGAGGGAAAAAAGAAACAAAATATATTTTTTCTTTATGTTTCATTTGTACACGAGAATCATACTGCTATGGGTACCATTCCATTTGTATTTGGCCTCAAATTAGAAAAAAAAGCATAAATCAGTTATAAACATGATTTGAATAGATAGATAAGATAATATCTTTAACCTTTGGTAAGGGCAACTGTTAAGGACTAAATTGTGTTTTCTTAAAATTCATATGCTGAAGACCTAACCCTCAGTGTAATAGTATTTTGAGATAGGGGATTTAAGGGAATAATTAAGTTTAAATTAGGTCATAAGGGTGAGGCCTCAGTCCAGTAGGGCTGATGTCCATAAGAGAAGAGAAAGAAACATCAGGAGGGCGTGCACAGTGGAAAGGCCATGTGAGGACAGGGCGAGAAGGTGGCTGTCTGCAAATCAGGAAGAGAGGCCTCACTGCAAATCAACTCTGCAGGCATCTCGATACTAGACTTACAGCCATCAGAATGTGAGAAAATACATTTCTGTTTTTTAAGGTATCTAGTCTGTGGTATTTTGTTATGGTAGCCCAAGCAGACTAATACAGGAGATGAGTAGAATCTAACCTCCAAGTTTTAATATCAATTCTATACATTAGAGTAAATGAAACCTGTAACAGTTGGACACAGCCAACCTTACTTTACTTTTATAAGTAATATTATGTTACTTAATATGTGTCAACATTTAAAATAAGCTGTATCTAATATCTTTTAGTTTATAAAATATTTTTACATTCATTAACTCCATTGATTATGAAGAAATATGTTGTTCTTGGATCTTCATATTTTGATCTCCTAATAAAATCAGTTAATATGAGTGTGAAATCTCTAAATAAGGAATAGCATGTTAGCATCCTGCTTTACAGCCAAGGAGGCAATGGAAAGAAAATGAATTTGTAAATAAAATGGAGCCTTGCTACTGAAAGTGTGGTTCATAGATCAGCTGCATTAGCATCACCCCAAAATTGTAAAAAAACAGCATCTTGGGGCCTATCTAGATGTATGAATCAAGATTCGAATTTTAACAAGATCCAAATTGCAAAGTTTATAAAGCATTCGCTTAGAGCACAGAGTAATAAATTAATTTGCTACATGAACCAAAGTGACAGGCAGACTAACTAAGAGAAAATGCAAGGTGTGCACCACCAAGGGCCTTAATAGTAAAGGAAACATTTACTTTGAGTGGAGAAAACTGTTTTTTTTTTTTTTTTTTTTTTTTTTTTTCCCAATAGAAGGAATTAGGTTTACAGAGAGAATAAAGTGAATAGTGTCACCTTGGTAGGAGGGAGAATATATGACTGGGAAGGGTATCCTGAACTTTGGTGGGTTTTTTTTTTTTTGGAATTAGATTTATAAATCAATGCCAGATATGACAGTGATTAGGAAGAAAAACCATACATCCCATTTTATTTCACATACTTGACAATTATCTGCCTCCACAATGAAAAGAAATGTAGAGATTCTTTTAACAAAGTCAATTGTTTTTAGATGTTGTTTAAAATTTTATTCAACTTAATCAATTTATAATTTGGTGTGGGGTATGAGGTAAGAATTGTACGAGTTTTTCCTCCAATTCTTAATGAAAAATTTCAATACAATTAGTCATATTTTTAGTTCACTTAAACCTTAAGTTTATACTAAATTATTGTCTTTTCTTGTATTTTTATGTATTCTGTTATACTACAATTTTTTTTCCAGCACTAATACCACACTGTTTGACTTTCCAAAGCTCTGGAAGATGGTTAATGTATGCTAATGTTAATTTTCAATTATTACTATTTTTCTTTTTTTTTTTAATGTTTACTCTTTTTTTTTTTTAATTTATTATTATTATACTTTAAGTTGTAGGGTACATGTGCATAACGTGCAGGTTTGTTACATATGTATACTTGTGCCATGTTGGTGTGCTGCACCCATCAACTCATCATTTACATCAGGTATAACTCCCAATGCAATCCCTCCCCCCTCCCCCCTCCCCATGATAGGCCCCTGTGTGTGATGTTCCCCTTCCTGAGTCCAAGTGATCTCATTGTTCAGTTCCCACCTATGAGTGAGAACATGCGGTGTTTGGTTTTGTGTTCTTGTGATAGTTTGCTAAGAATGATGGTTTCCAGCTGCATCCATGTCCCTACAAGGACGCAAACTCATCCTTTTTGATGGCTGCATAGTATTCCATGGTGTATATGTGCCACATTTTCTTAATCCAATCTGTCACTGATGGACATTTGGGTTGATTCCAAATCTTTGCTATTGTGAATAGTGCTGCAATAAACATACGTGTGCATGTGTCTTCATAGCAGCATAATTTATAATCCTTTGGGTATATACCCAGTAATGGGATGGCTGGGTCATATGGTACATCTAGTTCTAGATCCTTGAGGAATCGCCATACTGTTTTCCATAATGGTTGAACTAGTTTACAATCCCACCAACAGTGTAAAAGTGTTCCTATTTCTCCACATCCTCTCCAGCACCTGTTGTTTCCTGACTTTTTAATGATCGCCATTCTAACTGGTGTGAGATGGTATCTCATTGTGGTTTTGATTTGCATTTCTCTGATGGCCAGTGATGATGAGCATTTTTTCATGTGTCTGTTGGCTGTATGAATGTCTTCTTTTGAGAAATGTCTGTTCATATGCTTTGCCCACTTTTTCATGGGGTTGTTTGTTTTTTTCTTGTAAATTTGTTTGAGTTCTTTGTAGGTTCTGGATATTAGCCCTTTGTCAGATGAGTAGATTGCAAAAATTTTCTCCCATTCTGTAGGTTGCCTGTTCACTCTGATGGTAGTTTCTTTTGCTGTGCAGAAGCTCTTTAATTTAATGAGATCCCATTTGTCAATTTTGGCTTTTGCTGCCGTTGCTTTTGGTGTTTTAGACATGAAGTCTTTGCCCATGCCTATGTCCTGAATGGTACTACCTAGATTTTCCTCTAGGATATTTATGGTATTAGGTCTAACATTTAAGTCTCTAATCCATCTTGAATTAATTTTCGTATAAGGAGTAAGGAAAGGATCCAGTTTCAGCTTTCTACTTATGGCTAGCCAATTTTCCCAGCACCATTTATGAAATAGGGAATCCTTTCCCCATTTCTTGTTTCTCTCAGGTTTGTCAAAGATCAGATGGCTGTAGATGTGTGGTATTATTTCTGAGGACTCTGTTCTGTTCCATTGGTCTATATCTCTGTTTTGGTACCAGTACCATGCTGTTTTGGTTACTGTAGCCTTGTAGTATAGTTTGAAGTCAGGTGGCGTGATGCCTCCAGCTTTGTTCTTTTGACTTAGAATTGTCTTGGAGATGCGGGCTCTTTTTTGGTTCCATATGAACTTTAAAGCAGTTTTTTCCAATTCTGTAAAGAAACTCATTGGTAGCTTGATGGGGATGGCATTGAATCTATAAATTACCTTGGGCAGTATGGCCATTTTCACGATATTGATTCTTCCTATCCATGAGCATGGTATGTTCTTCCATTTGTTTGTGTCCTCTTTTATTTCACTGAGCAGTGGTTTGTAGTTCTCCTTGAAGAGGTCCTTTACATCCCTTGTAAAATTGACAGACCACTAGCAAGACTAATAAAGAAGAAAAGAGAGAAGAATCAAATCGACGCAATTAAAAATGATAAAGGGGATATCACCACCGACCCCACAGAAATACAAACTACCATCAGAGAATACTATAAACACCTCTATGCAAATAAACTGGAAAATCTAGAAGAAATGGATAATTTCCTGGACACTTACACTCTTCCAAGACTAAACCAGAAAGAAGTTGAATCCCTGAATAGACCAATAGAAGGCTCTGAAATTGAGGCAATAATTAATAGCCTACCAACCAAAAAAAGTCCAGGACCAGATGGATTCACAGCTGAATTCTACCAGAGGTACAAGGATGAGTTGGTACCATTCCTTCTGAAACTATTCCAATCAATAGAAAAAGAGGGAATCCTCCCTAACTCATTTTATGAGGCCAACATCATCCTGAGACCAAAGCCTGGCAGAGACACAACAAAAAAAGAGAATTTTAGACCAATATCCCTGATGAACATCGATGCAAAAATCCTCAATAAAATACTGGCAAACCGGATTCAGCAACACATCAAAAAGCTTATCCACCATGATCAAGTGGGCTTCATCCCTGGGATGCGAGGCTGGTTCAACATTCGCAAATCAATAAACATAATCCAGCATATAAACAGAACCAAAGACAAGAACCACATGATTATCTCAATAGATGCAGAAAAGGCTTTTGACAAAATTCAACAGCCCTTCATGCTAAAAACGCTCAATAAATTCGGTATTGATGGAACGTACCTCAAAATAATAAGAGCTATTTATGACAAACCCACAGCCAATATCATACTGAATGGGCAAAAACTGGAAAAATTCCCTTTGAAAACTGGCACAAGACAGGGATGCCCTCTCTCACCACTCCTATTCAACATAGTGTTGGAAGTTCTGGCTAGGGCAATTAGGCAAGAGAAAGAAATCAAGGGTATTCAGTTAGGAAAAGAAGAAGTCAAACTGTCCCTGTTTGCAGATGATATGATTGTATATTTAGAAAACCCCATTGTCTCAGCCCAAAATCTCCTTAAGCTGATAATCAACTTCAGCAAAGTCTCAGGATACAAAATTAATGTGCAAAAATCACAAGCATTCTTATACACCAGTAACAGACAAACAGAGAGCCAAATCATGAATGAACTTCCATTCACAATTGCTTCAAAGAGAATCAAATACCTAGGAATCCAATTATTACTATTTTTCAACTTTAAAAAATCTCCTTATTTGGTTTAAGTGAGAGTTAGCACTATCTCAGCATGTTTCCGAAATATTCTGTTTGTGTTTCGAATGGAATTGCTTTCAATTTACAATTAACTTTGGAAATAATTAGTATCTTCTCAGTTTCCAGAAACATGGTGTTACTCAAGTATTTTGTTTTTCTCAGTCAACTTGATTGTTATTTATTCATACAGACAAAACTTAAAACATTTAGTTAATTGATTAGGAATACTCACTACAATAGATACACAGAAATCTGTTAGTTGCTTGAAATTGCTAATTTAATATATTAAAAATTGGTTTCCTAGCTAAACAGCTTAAATATTGATTATATGCCTTCTATAACATTATATTACATAAATTATAAATTGGGTTTCTGTGATTAACTCTTAAAATATTCTAGAATTTTCTCCAGAGAGGTAGGTTTTAGTAGATATGTGTTTCATGTACCACTGTTTTAATCCCTGGACTAATTATCCAAGATTTACTTGTGTTCTGCTACATCTATAAAAAAAACTCAGGGGTTAATTTAACATCTTAAAATGAATTAATGTACTACATCATTTTAATAGAATAAAGAAAAAAACCACAAGATTATTTTAATCGCTCATAAAAAGCATTTGACAAAATTCAGTACCAATTCATGATAAAAGCAGTCATCAAACTACTAGCAGAAGAGAACTACCTTAAACTGATAAGGGTCATCCATGAAAAACCCACAGCTATTGTAACATCCTACTTGATTGTGAAAGACCAAATGCTTTCTTCTTAAGATCAGTAAATAGACAGGATGTTCATTCTAACTACTCTGTTAAACATTTTAGTGGAGGTTCTAGCCAGGGCAGTTAGGCAAGAAAATGAAATCAAAGTCATCTCGATTGGGAAGAATAAAGTAAAATGATTGCTATTTGCAGATGACAGGATCTTGTATGTAGAAAATTCTATAGGAATCCATGTAAACACAAAATTTATTGGAACTAAAAAAACAGCCATTCAGCAATGTTACACGGTACAAGGTCAAGACATAAAAATAAATTACATTTCTATACACTAACAGAAAATAATCTGAAAATGAAATTAAGAAAACAATTGCAATTACAATAACATCAAATACATAAGCCAGGCACAGGAAGACAAATATTGCATGTTCTCATATGTGGGAACTAAAAACACTGATCTCACAGAATTAGAGAGTAGAATGATGGTTACCAGAGGCTAAGAAGGATAATGGGGAGAGGGTGATAAAGAGGGATTGGGTACAAAACACAGTTAGTAGATATAAGGGACAGTTGATATGGGGACAAAAACACAGTTAGTAGATATAAGATCTAGTCAGTAGCACAATAGGGTGGCTATTGTTATAGATAATTTATTGTATATTTCAAAATAACTAGAGGAGTAGACTACATGAAATTTAAACAATGTACGAAAATAGTTCTACCAGGAAGATATACAAATGGCTAGTAAGTACATGAAAAGATGTTCAACATCATTAACCATTAGGAAAATGCAAATCAAAGTCACAATGAGAAACCTCAAAACTACAATGGAATACCATATCACATGCACTGGGATGGCTATAATTTGAAAATAACAGATAGTAAGTATTGATAAGGATGTAGTTATAGAAATTGGAACCCTCAAACACGACTGGTATGGAATGTAAAGCAGTGCCACCATTTTAGAAAACAATTTGACAGTTTTTCAAAAGATTATACATACAGTTACCTTATGAACCAGCAATTCCTCTCTTATGGCATATACCCCAAATAAATAAAATATATGTTCATAAAAAACTTGACATAAATACTTATAGAAGCATTATTAATAATAGCTAAAAGTAGAAAAATCTAAATGTCTGTCAACTGATGAATGAATAAAATGTGGTATATCTATACAATGGAATATTATTAAGCAATATAAATAATGAAGACATATAGATCCTACATATAGACTAACTTTGAAAACATTTTGCCAAATGAAAGATGCTAGTCACAAAATACCACATATTATATAATTCCACATACTTAGTATATGACATGTCCAGAATACACAGATCTACAGAGATAGATCTGTGTATTCTACAGAAAGTAGATTCCCTGTGGCTTAGGACTAGAGGTTTGGAGGAAAATAGGGAGAGACTGTGAAGCAGTACAGAGTTTCCTTTTGGAGTGATGAAAATGTTCTAAAATTGACTATGGTTATGGTTGCATAACCATGTAAACATGCCAAAAAACATTGAATTGTCTACTTTAAACTGGTGAGATGTGTGCTATGTACATTTTATCTCAATAAAAGTGTTATATTAATACAAATCTCAGGGTTCTCTTTCTCCATCATAGACCAACAAAAATATTCTACCCGGAACTCAGGGACTAATGAGCAAGAGTTTCCATTGTTGTTGTTTTCTTAAGCAGTGATCTGTCAAGCATGTTTTGTTTACTTCTGTGTTATTTTTGCTTTTTCTGTAAACTTTTTTATTGTATGCTAAACACAAAACTATTCCTAACTTCTTTACATCCTTAAATGATTATCTTAATAAATTATGTCAAGTATTGGTTATGAAAAATGTAAAATTAAAAGCTAAAATATTTTCTAGAATAATAATCAAACTTGTTACTTGAAAGCAGAAAATGAGTGAAATATAATTTGACAAACTGAAAAAGAAAAAATTATAGAATCTATAAATTTAGGCCCAGGAAACAATAGAAACACTTTGAAACTGAAATAGTAACACTTTTATTAAAACAGAATTTCAGAGATAAATTTAGATGTAATTTTGGCTCACCTAACAGACATTAAAAATTTCATTTAAACTGTAGTTGCCAAATGAATTGGCCTGAAAAGAATCACGAAGCTCAGATCACTCAGAAATGCAGGCCCTTTAATTTCCATTTTCAGGTAACATCTTAATTTTTTCTTACTGTGTCATTGTTTATGAAGAGCAAGTTCATGGTTATGTATGGCAGGCTAAATCAATTAGAGTTGTAAATCCGTTAATGTTCTCCGGCCTTAAATAGTTCTCTTTGAGGCTGGGTGCGGTGGCTTACGCCTGTAATCCCAGCACTTTGGGATGCCAAGGCAGGTGGATCACCTGAGGTCAGGAGTTCGAGACCAGCCTGACCAACATGGTGAAACCCTGTCTCTACTAAAAATACAACAATTAGCTGGACGTGGTCGGGGACGCGGGTAATCCCAGCTACTCAGGAGGCTGAGGCAGGAGAATTGCTTGAACCTGAGAGGCGGAGGTTGCAGTGAACAGAGATCGTGCCACTGTACTCCATCCTGGGCACCAGAGTGAGACTCTGTCTCAATATATAAATAAGTAAGTAAGTAAGTAAATAAATAAATAAATAATAGTTATCTTTGATTATTTTAAAACAGAATGTGTCACCTTAGTAATAGAGCTCAAGACTTTCGTATTTTTAGTGCTAGTTCAACCTGTTCAGAATCTAAAACAAGACAATGAGAATGAGACTAGTCACTTGCATAGCTCTAAAAGCAATAACTTCAAATACAAGTTGCAAAAATAGACTTAGCAAAAATAAATAAATAAGGAAGGAAAGAAGAAAGGAAGGAAGAAAGAAGGGAGAGTGGGAGGGAAGGAAAAGATGTACAATGCTATCTAACTCACTTTGCTTATCCAAAATGCTAAAGTTTCGGTGACCAGAAATTTGTTATATTCCATTTATACAATGCTATTTTTGCTTCAGCATAAAACTCTGACACTGTGCCAAGTTGTTGAGTGAGCTCTAATCCTCCCAAGTAGGATGGATTGAGCACCGTGTGAGTGATAACATTGATCCCTGGATACCATTGCTCCATTGCCTTATAATATGCTTGGCCAATTAATCAGGGGTTTCTAGCTGGCCCCTGGACTGCTTGTCTTTTGCTATCAGGGAGCAAATTTTAGCTATCTCAATAACAAAATTTGTGTCTTCATTTACATACATGTTCACAATGTAATTATCCTTGGCTTTATGAAGACATGGATTTCAAATCTGAGTTTTTAATTCACCTAGGGAGAATTTTCAGTTGTAACAAATCACTTGCAAGGTTCTTGCCCTTTTATCATCGAATGACTGAAGTATCATGTGAGTTTTGTTATCTAAGTGCTTTCCTTCAGGTGGATTTATATGTAGGCAGTTATAGGTGGCTAGCATGATACTAGAAACCCCCCAGTGAAGGCAGTAGGGGTTGTTATTTCTTCTCATAACTCACCAGAGTTCATAAAGTCTATCATGGATGCAGCTATTCTAGCCTGTGCTTAGAAAAGATAATTTTATCTCACTGAGTATAATAATATTTGATAAGGACTATGGATTTTTAAAAATGAAAGGAAATAATAACAGTATGTGACACATTAACTTATACAGCTAAACAGGTTCTAAAGCTTAAATAGTCTAAGAAAGGAAATAGCTAAGCACTCCAGTTTACAAGTAGCTAATCCTTCATCGCTATTTCTTTTCGTTTTTAAAATATATGAGTGTAGTTTATTTTTTCTGTATTTTCTATCTACTTAATTTTTTCCTTGCATTTTTATATTTTATTTTTATATTGACAGATAACTTGTTTCTTTTTATCATGTACAACATGATGTTTTGAAGTGTATCAACATCGTGAATGGTTAAATCTAGCTAATTAGCACACACAGCACCTCACAGTTATCATTTTTTGGTGCTAGCACATGACATTCAATCTCTTTACAGTTCTCAATAATTCAATATATCATCACTAACTAGAGTCATCTTGAGGTACAAAAGATCTCATGAAATTTATTCCTTCTGCCTAACTGTAATTTTGTATCCTTTGACCAACAGCTCTCCATCTCCCTCCCCTAATCACACCAAACTCTGATGATCACACACTCTCTCTATGAGATCAACTTTCTTAGATTCCACATATGAGTTAGATCATGCAGTATTTGCCTTTGTGTGCCTGGCTTATTTCTCTGAACCCAATATCCTTCAGCTTCATCTATCATCTATGTTGACACAAATGACAAGATTAATTTCATTTCTAATGGCTGAATTTTATAGCTCTATGTGTGTGTGTATACATACACATATATACGTACACACACATTATATACATAAGTATGTATACTGAAAGTGTGATATTTGTATCACATTTTCTTTATCCATTCATCCATCAATGGACACCTAGTTTGGTTCCATGAGTGTGGCTTATAATAGGAATAAACATTAGAAATAGCATTATGGTCTACAACAAATTAAAACGCTGGGAATGTCTAAAATTGTATTTCAAAAATCTATAAATTCTTAGCTGTCATTTGCAAGTGGTTGGGTAAATGTCTTTAAAATTGCATGTGATGGCTGGGCGCAGTGGCTCAAGCCTGTAATCCCAGCACTTTGGGAGGCCGAGACGGGCGGATCACGAGGTCAGGAGATCGAGACCATCCTGGCTAACATGGTGAAACCCCGTCTCTACTAAAAAATACAAAAAACTAGCCGGGCGAGGTGGCAGGCGCCTGTAGTCCCAGCTACTCAGGAGGCTGAGGCAGGAGAATGGCGTGAACCCGGGAGGCGGAGCTTGCAGTGAGCTGAGATCCGGCCACTGTACTCCAGCCTGGGCGACAGAGCGAGACTCCGTCTAAAAAAAAAAAAAAAAAAAAAAAAATCGCATGTGATGTGGCAGATCAGGGCAGTCAATTTTTAAATATTCACATTTTGTTATATATAAAATGGTTGCAAATAATAACTGAAACATTAGCTATGGCCATCTCTGGGCACTGGCTTAGGTTTTTTTTATTCCATTTTTAACTGACACATAGTTGTACACATTTACGGGTAATAGTGTGATGTTTCCATAAATGTATACAATGTATAAATAATCAAATCAAGGTAATTGGCCTATTGATCAGGGGTATCTAGCTAGCTACTGGATTGCTTGTCTTTTGCTATCGGGGAGCAACTGTTGACTATCTCATTGACAAAATTTGTGTCTCCACTTTCATATATGTTCAAAATCTAATCACCCTTGGCTAATTACCCTGATTTGATTATTTGCACATTGCATATATGTATGGAAACAGTCACCATTTGTATGTGATAAGAACACTCAAAATCTGATCTTTTTGTTATTTTGAAATGTACATTATTGTTAACCATAGTCACCCTACTCTGCATTAGGACACCAGAACTTATTCCTTCTATATAAGGAATAAGGACATTGTAACATGGTGTTTATTGACCAACTTCTCTCCATCTCCTCTCTCTGCTATCTTTAAAAGACTCTGGTAAATACTATTCTACTCCCTACTTTAATGAAATCCAGTTGTTTTATATTCCGAAGAAGGGTGAGATCATGGGTAGTTTGTCTTTGCCTAGTTTATTTCACTTAACATAATGTCCTTCAGGTTTATTCATGTTGTCAAAAATGACAGGGTTTTCTTCTTCTTTACGGCTGAATAGTATTCCATTCTGGATATATATAAAACAATATTTTATCCATTTATCCACTGATGGACACTGAGGTTGGTTCCTTATCTTGGCTATTGTGAATGGTGCTATAATAGTGGGACTGCAGATATCTCTTCAACATATTGATTTTATTTCTTTTGGATAAAAACCCAGTAGTAGGATTGCTGGATCATATGATAGTTCTATTTTTATTTTTTTGAGGAGCCTCAGGGTTGTTGACCAAAATGTTTATGCTAATTTACATCCCCACCAATAGTAGTTAAGAGGTCTCCTTTCTCCACATTTGTTTATAGGTATACTGACTAAACACTAATAATGCTAACCTTGGTCACTTGACTAAGATAGTACTTGCCAGGTTTCTCCACTGTAAAGTTACTCCCTTCCCCTCTTTTCCATATTTTTTTTTGGAGGACTGTTACTTCTTTTAGTTTGTATCTAGAAGGGGCTCAGAAATTCAGACCACAGAGATAAGGCTGTGAAAAGATGTATGTTTAGTAAGACATAGATAATTGGGTTTGAATTCCAGCTCTGCCTTTGACTGTTTCTCTTGGGTGTTTCATGTAACCTCTCTGAACTCAATTTCCTCATCCATTCTTAGTTATCTTATAGTATGGTACTGCAATGAGGCAACCCGGGTTTAGAAGCTGACAAATGTAAAACAGTGCTCAATTGGTGTTTATTCTCTCTGTGTTTCTGTAAAATCTATTTACTACAAGACATCTCTTGACTTCATTTTTTCTCACTAGTACAGAAGACAGGACAGGGGCTAGATTTCACCTTTGTTACAGAGAATATGGTTCAGAGCTACATCTCACCAAATGTGGAGGTCTGTGATGAAAGAGCACCCCGTTTCCTGGCTCCTACCGGCAACAATCTATTCTTACTCTTATCTAAGTGAAGTTTCAGCTGAGCTGGGCCAATTTTTCTGATCAGGCTTATACAACAAATATTGGAGATGTGCAGATGTGCAGGGTTCTGAAACGTTCTGGTTAGTAAGATGCACAAGTTTTTGGTAGTGGTTGTCTGTCTTATTTTCTGTCTCTACTTTCCCCTAAGATTCCTGGAAAGATAATGTATGTACATACACAAGACTGTGCTCATGTCGATGTATACATGCCATTTTATTTTAATCATTTATATAAACTGACTTAAAGTGCTGTAAATGACCAGAATTATACATATCTATTTGTTTCTATAAGGGACCAACTTAAACTATCCTAGAAGTTTTCATGACCTTTAATTCCATTGGTAACAGTTATCCACTGCCATCGACTCCTTCCTTCTTAATGATTTGCTCTACAGTTCCCTGAAAAACCGAACTATTCTAGCCCTCTTGTCTTCAGTAAAACTCGCTGGCTGTTTCTACTCTTGGTCCCTGACGATGGACATCATATTATAAAATATTAGCATACTCTTCTAAAACATCCTACATTTTATATCTCTCATGACTTGCGATCTATTTTGAACCCTATTTTTCACTGCAAGTTATATTCATATTGCTAACTGCTTGCGGTTGTTTCAGTTTCTCTAATTTTAACCTTGGTCACTTGACTAAGTGACCACAAACTCATTTATTTCAATACTCTATTTCTACTCCATATTTCTTTACCCTAACACACACTCACAAAAATGTCTCTGCATATTTTTTCTTTTTCTTCTCTTTCCTAACAGAAATTTAATTTCTTTTAATTAAAAAAATTAATTTTTAATTTTTACTCAAATGCCTTTCTATGATTACAAGTTCAGTACTTGAATTTTTCAGGGTAAACTAGCATATGTACCTCTTCATGGACTCTGTTAATTGGAATCTGTGTGGCAATTATTTTCCACACAACTCCTTTTGTTTTTTAAGTGTACTGTCTAATACTGTCATGATTTGTTTACATACCTGTTCACCAAAACTGGTTGTCAAACTCTTAAGTTTGCACCAAAGTTCCTCAAATATGGTGATATGTCACATCCAGAATAGGGTATTACTGCTTTGTATTAGTTTGTTCTCATGCTCCTAATAAAGACATACCCAAGACTGGGTAATTTATAAAGAAAGAGGTTTAATGGACTCAGTTCTATATGGCTGGGGAGGTCTCATAATCATGGCGGAAAGTGAGGGAAGAGCAAAGACACATCTTACATGGTGGCAGGCAAGAGGGCATGTGCAGGGCAACTCCCCTTTATAAAACCGTCAGATCTCATGAGACTTATTCACTATCACGAGAACAGCATGGGAAAAACTTGCCCCCATGATTCAGTTAGCTCCCACCAGTCCTTCCCATGACACAAGGGGATTATTACAATTAAAAGTGAGATTCGGGTGGGTCACAGAGCCAAGCCGTATCACGGTAAACTAGTATATTTACCTCTTCATGGACTCTGTTGATTGGAATCTATTTAGCAATTATTGTCCACACAACTCACTCTTTTTTTTTTTGGTAAAACGTACTGTCTCATATCTTCATGCTTTGTTTGTATACCTGTTCTCCAAAACTAGGTGCCAAACTCTTAAGTTTGCACCGAAGTTCCTCAAATCTAATGATATCTCACGTCCACAATAGGACATTACTGCTGCTTTTCACACGCAGAAGATAACTATGCCACTTTTCTTTACATTTTTGAGTTGGGCTATTCTCAAAATATAATTATTAAATAACAAATCTCTGTGATACTATGTGATCTGGTGACTAAATTCAGTACTGTGGCTATTTTAGTACCTGTTGCATCAGATATTATATGTATTTTACATTCTAATAAATTTTACATATTTTATATATTTTACATGCTAATAAATAAAAATTAAATATCATACCTGGCTTATCATGTCATTTTATCGTAACTGGCAGAAAAGTGGGCCTATAATTTGAAATAAAAGTATTAAAGTGATATTCTGCTAGCTAGTTGGTTGGATTGTTAGTTGGTTTCTTGCTTAATTCCTAATGAAAACTGAACATAACCTGTCTCTTTATTTTTACTGGTAGCATTTTTCAAAATGCTGACATGTGATAGGAACCCAATCAAAGTTTGTTGAATAAATGAGTAAATGAATAAATAAATTCAATTCAAATATTCAGAGTAAAACTAATTGATGTTCTTCAACACATTAAAAATATGGTAATTTTTCCACTTGTAGATGAGATTCTGGAGTTCATCTCAATCAAAAAGAGAAGTTGTATTCACTTGAGAATAAGTAAATTTTCTCATATATGTTAGTATTAAATTTCACTGTCATTAATTTCACAAAAATATTCCTTGGCAATTTTGATGTCCCTAATATTTTAAGAATTGTATTCTCTTCATGGCACTAGCTGTTAGTATTCACTACAAAACCTGTAACTTCGTAAGTATCATACTGGCTTTTAAAGCTACAGCTGTCATCTTTGTGGAGGAAGTATCTTCTAACATACAGTGGTATTCCTCCCTATTATTAATTCCACTCCTGAGAATTACACCAGGCCTAATCATGAGCCACTGGTTGTACTATATGCAACATTCTTTCTTGATTGTCCAACTGAATTGCAAAGTGCATCTTGATCAAGGCAAGAATTTTTTCAACTGATACTTGTATTTGTAGATTTCATTTTGCACATATCCTCAGTGTCTTAAGTGTATCTCTTTGAATCTCACATACTCACATATGCATTCATCACACTCAGCTCTTTGTCCTAATTTATTAACTGCCTACCTTAAAATGTAAAACACAAGTGAGAAGAAAGAGATATAGTTTTACAAGTAGCTACAGGATTAATTCCATTTCCTTGTTAGTAGAAACCAATATATGAGGTGAAGTTATGGAAATTATGCAAGAACATCTGTGTCTATGTTTAGGAAATTAATTTGAATTGGGGTTATCTTCTAGTTCTTCTGGGAAAATAACTTGCTCCAAATTCTGCTTTCTTTTATCTGCAAGTTTAATTCCACATCTCCCCCACACTGTAGTGAATTTGTGTCATTTTTATTTTATTTTCATTTTCATCTAATATATATTTCAAATTATGGCCTGCCTCCATAGTTTTTTCCTTTTAAACTTAAAAGGTTTTTCAGAAGATGGGGACACTTTTTTCAGTAATCATAACTAAAGGCTCTCAACATTAAGCTTCTCTCATATTTTATTATTCTGTTTCATTCATTCTTATAAAACCAAATTCTTTATCTTTGTTGTCAAAAAAGGCACCATTTTATCAAGGGCCTACTATTTGCCCTGATTTATATACATTATCTCATTTATTTTTCTCATTCAGTCCTAGGTATTATTACTTTTTTTTTTTTTTTGAGATGGAGTCTAACTCTGTTATCCAGGCTGGAATGCAGTGGCGCAATCTCAGCTCACTGCAACTTCCGCCTCCGAGGTTCAAGTGATTCTCCTGCTTCAGCCTCCTGAGTAGCTGGGATTACAGGTGCCGCCATCACACCTGGCTAATTTTTGAATTCTTTTTTTTTTTTTTTTTTTAGTAGAGATGGGGTTTCACTATGTTGGTCAGGCTGGTCTCGAACTCCTGACCTCAAGTGATCTGTCCACCTTGGCCTCCCAAGGTGGTGGGATTACAGGTGTGATCCACCCTGCCTGGTCTTATTATCTAATTTTATAATAAGTAAGAGCCAGGTTCTGGAAACCCATATAGCTTTCCTTAGGTAAAGCAGCCAGGTCTCACCAGGTCTGAGTCCCCTCCTCCCTCTTCTTTTCCTAAATGCTTACTCTTCTTAAGTAGTTGACAAGGTTTCTTTCCAAGTTTAGTAAGTTTGATTGCCTGCTGCTATATGTTAATTCTTGTGAAAGATAAAGATTTAAAAAAAGTCCACTTTTTTTTCAAGTAGTTTTGGTATGTTGGTGTATTTTACCATGCTGTAGAATTAGGACAGTCACTTCTTCTTTGTAGTTGACCGTGGAGGGTATCTGGGGAAATGAACAAAATCAACTATCAGAATGACATCCATGGATCTACATCTTGGAAAGTGGCACTGCTGTTATACAATATAAAGCTCCAATTCATCAATTATTATTATTTACAGCATGAGTTGGCCAATGAATAGGACCCCTTGCCGTTGAAGCCTCATAAGGGATAAGATTTTACAAATATAATTTTGGAGAATTATGGATGCTCTACGGACTTACCAAATTGAAAAAGATCTTCAGAGATGACACAGGCCATCCCTCAGTCTTCTGGAAAGAACAGAGCTTACCTCAGATGTGAAACAGAAATTTTATTGGTCTTCTAATGTTAATCAGCACATTCACTAAGAAAGGAAAATTCTGGCAAATCAGTAAACAAATACTTGGCACTATGTTCTGGTTAGTAGCACCCGAGTACTATTTAGTTTCCTTAACCCATGTATTTGAAAATTACATATAATTACAACATTATGACTATAGATTCTCACTACTTATATTAATAGGATGTTTTGGCCCAGTAGGATTCCTTGGTAGTTCTGTCACAAGTGAGGATGTATGTGAATTGATTCTGGGCTAAGGGTTATTCAATGAGTATATATAAAGCAATTATTTTTATCCACAATGAGGTTGACTAGTACTATGCGGTCATGAATCTTTCTCAAAGTAAGAGCTCTACTAACCCTCACACATTTGTCTTGAAGCACAGTTAGAATGCTTGAGATCCCTTTTCAAACTCAGTAAGCTGATAAAACCTATCCTTTATAAATAAAAATGACAAGACTAAAGTGTATTTAAGAAGATTCTCAGAGCATGAAGATACATGTTTGTCTATGCACATGTGTTTATGTGTGTATAATGTGTTCTCTCTCTTTAAAAAATGAACAGGAAATATTAGTCATTTCTGAACACTTGCAAAGAACAAAATAATCTCAGCTAAAAGGAATGGTTTTCCCTTTTTCAGGAAGTTTAAAGCAAGTGTCTGAATATAGGGCTTGCAAAATAATTGCTTTCTCCAATAAAATTATAGCATAATTACTGAGGGGCCATAGTATATTTTATACTGCTCTGTTAGAACTCTCTATCTTTTATCCTTTAGAAGATTTTACGGCACTGAACTCAGAACAGAGGTCACAGTCCACACGTCCAACAAATAAGTAAGTACAAAAGGAGAAATCCTAAATAGAAAATGCTTGTAACTACATTCCACATAGTAATATAGTACCATGTTTAACCCTTACTTTAGTTATGCTAATCCATTATCTAACCCATCCAAGATTCAATTAAATAAGGAATTCAGTAATGTACAGTGGAAAGCTACTTACTCCCATAAGAGACTGTTTATTTTTAGCTATAGATTCTTAGAATCTTCTGGATACTTCCCTAGTCTTTTCAGTGGAAGCAATGTAAATACATATACCTGTCAAGTCTAAGTATTTGGAGTTGAATAGAAATGTACTCAGTATTAAAATACAAGTGATCATATATCTCAGGCAAAATGTACTTCAAAGAGCCTTTTGCCATCCACTAAAAAGAAGAAAATGACATAAAGAAGATTCTGTATCTCTATGTAAATGCTTTGGACAAGTGAAAATATTAATGACTAAAACCTTTAAATACTAATGATTAAAATTAAATAGTTGTACTTCAACACTCAGTTTCTTTTTATTTTCAGTTTTTACTCTGAAATAATCATGTCTGCATTCACTGTCTTATATTCCAAGTCTAAATTAGAATGGTATGATTCTGAACTATTTGTAGAGGGAATTTAAAACTTAAGTGAGGATAAAAGGCTATGTTGATATTCATTATACCAGAAATTTATAACTTCAATTGTGGGGATTATTGAACTTTGGGATGTAATTTCTGCTTTTGGAAATTCTTGATCTCCTTTGTTTTCTAGTTTTTATAGCTGTGTGAAATAAATTCTAATTTCCAAACACCTTAATAGCAAAATTTATTCTGAGGTTCTAAAGTTCTTTAAAAGTATTTAATAATAGAGACATTACTCAATTATATTCCAAAACCTATTGTTTAGCTTATATTGTTTTTATAGTATGTGTGAAGTAAAGAGGAGGGTGAAACTATTTTCAAACGACACGTAAAATAGGACAAAAATTCTACGATTTTAATACACGTTAATAACTATTGCTCATACCTTCAAAATTTTTCATAGAATGGAATACCGTTGATTACATTTTTATGAAATATAATGTGTAAAAAGAGTATATATAACTTATATGTTCAGTTTTTAAAGGTTAATAATAAAACCTGAAGTACCACCGCTTTCCTTCAATGGTGGTACAAACATTGCTACTGCCTCACCTTTCATTTCGGAATTGATCACTATCCCAACGTTTGTGCCTATCCTTCTCTCATATTTCTTTATAATTTTATTATAAAACATACAGGATATGTTAGGTATTTATGAATTTAGAAAGATCATACTTCTTTATGTAATGATGCTCTTCATCTCTAGCTATACATTTTTGTCATAAACAACAACTTTAAGGATTCTGTATGGCTACACGAGCTTAAGTTTAATCTAGGTATTTCCCCTTATTTATTTTTCATCTCTCTTTGTCCTTATGTTTTATGTATACCTTGCATATGGCATATGAATTTTGTTTTAATAAGGTCTGTCTGATATATTTTAAATGGAAAATTTTAGTTTATTTACTTTGATTAGAGATATAGGGTTTGTTCGACACTATCATTGTGTGTTTTTCCTTTTTAGGATCAGCTTTTTTTTCTTTTTTTTTTTTAACATTCATTTTCTTTCTACTGTCTTGCCTTCTTTTGGACTGATGGTTAAGTTATATTTTATTTTCTTTTTCTACCCATTCAAGAGTTTGGAATTTGTATACTTGTCTTAGTCTGTTTGGGCTGCTATAACAAAATACTGTAGGCTGGCTAGCTTCTAAACAACGGTAATTTATTTCTCACAGTTTTGGAGGCTGGGAGTCCAAGATCAAAGAATTGACAGTTTTGGTGTCTGGTGTGGGCCTGTGTTATAGACAGTCGTTCATAGACAGTGTCTTCTGCTATATCCTCACACGGTGGAAGGAACAAGGCAGGTTCGCCGGGGTCTCTTTTAATAAGGGCACTAATTCCATTTATAAGGGCTCCATCCTAATAATCTAACTATCTTCCAAATGTCCCATCTCCTAACACATCACATTGGTGATTAGGTTTCAACGTATGAATGTTGGTAGGGCAAACATTCAGACCATAATAACTGATTTCTATTTTTTTAGTGATTACTCTAGAAATTTCAACAGCTCTGTTTAATTTACACCATAAATTATACATAGTTAATTTATATTTATGGAATAAGTACCCCCAATGTAAGATTTCAGCATCAAGGGATGAGTATTTTAATAGATTACAAAAATGAAATCGTATCCTTTGCAGCAACATGAATAGAGCTGGACACCATTACCCTAAGTGAACTAACAGAAGCAAGAAAATCAGCTATCACATGTTCTCACTTGTAAGTGGGAGCTAAACAAAGGATACGTGTGGACATAAAGATGGGGAAATCAGACTCTGAGGACTCCAAAGAGGGAGAGCAGAGGGCGGGGGGCAGGGAGGATTGAAAAATCATCTACTAGGTACAATGTCCAATATTTGGGTGATGGGTACACTAGAAGCCCAACCCCCACCATATGCATGTACTCATGTATCAAATAAGCCTATGTACCCTCTGAATCTGAACTAAATATATATATCTACTGCCATCTTGTCATCCAAAGGAATTAGTATCAATTTTGACTGCAACTGGCAATCTATAAATGTACAAGTTTTTTGCATTCTTGCAAATGTTGTGTATTGTAATTATATATTTCTTTTAGTGCTAATTAAATTGTGGAAAGTTATTCTTTATTGTTGATATTTTCATACATTGATTAACTAGTATTTTCATGTGTGATTTATATTTTGTGAATTTAGCTATTTAATTACCATGTTTTATGTGCTCATTATACAATTAATCATTTATTTGAGGCTGATATTTTTCAGTGTCTGTGTAACAGACTTGAGCTAGTTGGCTAATTTATCTTGAACATTTTTTACACCACCATGATGGCACTTTTATTATGTAAACTACGATTTAAACAAATATTTGTTTATATGTCCTCCTCTCTCCCAGACTGGAGAAATATATTCAAATCTCTACTCATGTTGCCTAACACAATGTTTGTGATGCCAAATATAGAGGTCTTTTTTTCTGGGCTGCCAACACTATCATCACTCATTATAAATTACACTAAGCTGTTATTATATTTCAAAAATGACCTCAGAAAGGAACAAAAGAGTATGTGTTTAGTCAGTGTGCCTTACTTAACTATAAGCTAACTACTTCATTTTAACTGTTTTGTTCTAGTAGATATTATTAGGAGATACTTAATGAGATTCAAGGGTCACCTCACACAACTAGGAGTATTTAATTAAATAAATATCTCTAGTTTCTACCACAGAGTGTACATTATGTTCTCTAGGAGGATGTGGCTCATAAATCTATAGGTGTTAGGTGTCTTTACATTAGGCAAACTTCAATCAGAAGCATCTGACTCAAAGCATTCCAAAGGTAAAGATTCTTCTCCTGGAATGAAGCATCATTCTATTTGTCTGGAGACCCAGTTGTTCTTACAAGGAAATTATACAGGATCACCTACCTTATTTTATCTTCCCCAGAAGCATCCATCACCATCCCAACTCTCTATTCCCTTGGTAATTGGGGAAGAAATGCATCACATCAGCTTTAATTCTTTCCTTCCCAGATTTATTCTATGATACGTTCAGCTAAGCTTACTTAACCTGAGGACACTCCTCCACAGGGATGACAAAAGAATGAGGGAACCATGCATTCTGCTGCTTCTCGGTGTGTAAATTTCCCCAGTGGTCCTTACATTATATATTGCTAGTGACCATTGTGTTAATGCCCTGTTGTACTTCTTATTTATATGTATGCTGTCTATTTACACTGGGATCGTCACTTTTTTATGAGCTTAATTTTATTTGTTTACTGACTGGCTGCCAGATGAAAAATGATTACTTACATATTATAACTTGGAGTAATATTATAAATGATAATAGTATTTTTTATTCCAGTATACATACAGAATATAGAGTTTCATGTGCTGAGACAAGTATTTCTAGAAGCATAAAGTGAAAAAAGCAAACACAGGAAAACCTCATGAATAACTGAAAACTTAAATATTGGACTAATACATCTGCTCTTACTCATCAATACATTGTCTAATATAAAATGCTGTCAATTAGTAGTATGCTTTTTTTCAAATGTAACAGATAAACCTCCTTGGCAAAACAATCAAGTTTGCCAAGAAAAAGGAAATTAATTATTGGATGCAAACAGTAAAGAAAAGACTAAAAATACAAAAAAAAAAAAAAAATCAATCATCCTAAGATGTACTCCTGAGGGAAAACATTGTCCCAAGTTACATAACTACTGAGGCTGTAAAAAAGTGAAGACACACAGTTAACATTATGATAAAAAGAGAAAGCATCTCTTTATCAAGCAATAATGTTGAACATCACATAAAATCAAAATATGACATCGTAAAATGTAAAAAGATAACGACTGTCATTTATTTTACCTAAATTTGAATGAACAATTGATTTGCTGAGAACGAATCAGCTCATTGTATCTGCATTCACAGGAGTGAGAGTTACTAGACCACTTTTTCTTCTATCACTGCAGGCCTACAAAAAGAGGAGAGTTTCTACTCTTATTTTATTTATCTAATGTCTATTTTGTGGTGGACTAGAACAGGTGTTGAGTTATCAGACGAATAGAGTACAAACAGCTACATATGCAGCAAGGAATGAATGCTAAATGATGATAATCCCCATATTCTTGTATTTATAAAGAATCCTGGCAATCAGCAATAGATCTTTATTTGAGGTTAAAATATATAGCAAAAAATGTGAATATTTTTTCATCACAGCTATTTTAATGTGCTCGTTTTAAAGCATGCTGTTCAAGGAACCGGGCAGATAGTATAAGATTCTGCGTTTTAGTCGGGCGTGGTGGCTCATGCCTGTAATCCCAGGACTTTGGGAGGCTGAGGTGGGCAAATCACAGGGTCAGGAGTTTGAGACTACCCTGGCCAACACGGTGAAACCCCGTCTATATTAAAAAAAAAAAATTAGCTGGGCGTGGTGGTGGGCGCCTGTAGTACCAGCTACTTAGGAGGCTGAAGCAGGAGAATCCCTTGCAGTAAGCCTAGATGGTACCACTGCACTCCAGCCCAGAGGACAGTGTGAGACTCTGTCTCAAAACAAAACAAAACAAAACAGAACAAAATAAAACAAAAAAAGATTCCGTGTTTCCACACCAAATATGGTGACCATCATGGCAAAAGGTGTTCATGTGAATTTTTGAAATGAAAAGTGAAACTTTAAAAAATATCTTCATGGACTGATAATGCTTCCAAAGACCATCTTTTAATGATTCAGTTGACTTGTTTCAGTGAGTATACAAAACAATATAGTGAGCATCTTTAACAAGCCGACAAAGAAAAACAGTCTTAGGATATGGAAAAGGCTTGGGCAAGTCCCAAATATTCTGTTTGAGCCTGTGGATTTATATGTGATTAAAACCACATTTACCACAACTTTTTAGGTTTCTTTTTCTTTAGATATTTTGAGTATGATATATGCCACTTGAAAATAAGAGAATTCTAAAAACAAAATATGTTGTTGCCATTAAGAGCCTAAATTCTGGAGTAAGGCTGAGTAGGTGTAAATCCTGGCCCCATCACTTGCTTATTGTGTGGCCTTGCACAAGTTTAACTTCTCTGTGCCTGAGTTTCATCATTTATAAAAAAATGAAAAAAATTACTTCATAATATACTTGGTTAAAATGAGATAATATATGCAAATCATTTAAAAGAATTTAGTGTATCTGGCATACTTTAAGAAATTAACCCATATTAATATTTTTTATTACCATTTTTTTTTTTTGACAGAGTCTTGCTCTGTCTTCCAGGTTGGAGTGCAATGGCACAGTCTCAGCTCACTGCAGTCTCCGCCTCCTGAGTTCAGGCAGTTCTCCTGCCTCAGCCTCCCAAGTAGCTTGCACTATAGGCACCATGCTTGGCTGTATTTTTAGTAGAGACGAGGTTTCACCATATTGGCTAGGATGGTCTTGATCTTCTGACCTCGTGATCCACCTGCCTTGGCCTCCCAAAGTGCTAGGATTACTAGGACATGAGCCACCATGCCTGGCTTTTTATTACCTTTTCTGTATGAATTGGGAACCATTAAAAACTAAATGAAAATATGCAAGGAAACACAAAAACACAGAATACTTCTTAGAGCTGAATAAAATGAAAGAATGGAATGGGAATGCATTACCTAAAGTCTCAAATTGAAAATTTAAAGAATATTTCAAGTAATTTGCTTGTAATTCCCCTTAGTGCTAGTTGTGTGTGTTCTTCGCCCAGTGTTGATTTGGGAAGGATGCATTGACCTAGCAAATGGTTCAAAGTGAAGAGGACTGCCCAGAGCCCAGAGGAGCTCTGCCCGGAGGAGGAGATTGTTTTGAGGTTACACAAAAGCCATCTTTAATTTCTTCACTCTTTTGGGAATGTAAAGGAGGGTTTATAGTCTTCCATGAGAAATTCCTTCATAATTTCCATCACTACTTTTAAGTGAAATGCCCAAATACTGGGACTGCCAAATAGTTACCACCATTTAGGTGAATATGTGAAATATAATTTTGTTTTTAATTTAGTAGAGAGAATGAGTACATTATAGCTGATGAGATGTGGAATCTGACATGATTTAGGCATGTATCATCTAGTCAAATAGAGAGAGTTTGGTGAAAAATTCAAATTAACACTTATTAGTAGCACCAAAATATTCATTTAAAATAATTGAAATGTTATTTTTAAATTAAAAGTATGATTTTCTAAAGGTGGCAAATTTTTATAGGTATAAGAAGATAGAGAAACACTGACTGAAGGGGAGTGAGGCTATATACAACTGTAGTTTTCAATTTGGGGCATTTAAAGTCTAGAGAAATTGTAAAGATCTCAATTGTAGCCATAAACATGGGAGCTCCAGGGATATTTTGGAAATTGCTTATTGAGCTATTTATTCATGTATGTATTAAAATTATAAGCATTTTATAAAATTAATTTGTTTCCTGGAAGTAACTTTATAATGAAGATATTTTTATCTCCATTTAACAGATAAGAAAATGAAGGCATAAAGAAGTATAGTAATTTGTCTAAGATCATACAGTAGGCAAGTAACAGAGCCAGGATTCCAGCACAGGGTATCGCACTCTTAACCAATCCCATCTGCTGCCTCTCATGATTAGTAATTATTTGATGACGGAAACAACAATGGCTCTAAATCACCTCCTGTTTATACTCCCCAACTCTCATTTTTCTGTCTTCATCTCATCTTATTTCAAGAGTAACTTTCCTCTAGGCAGATAAAATATGTTCCTCAAACATTGATATGATTTGTGTGTTCATTTAAAGCATTTTCACTCCCTCTTCTCTAAAAATTTATTCAACTAGTTTCTCTTTCAAACTTATGCTTAAATGTAACCAACCCACCCAGGGCTTTTATTTGAAAAAAAAATAATAATTTTGCAACACTCATATCCAAAGTTAATTGTCCAGCTAAATGAGTGTACTTTATATGATTTTGAAAAAAATCCCTTTAAAAATTAGATTTTAAATGTCATAATAATAGAGATACAACTTTAGTTTAAAAATTACATGGGAAATAGCAAATACACATTTATTTACATATATATGTTGAATTTTTTCAGAGCTCATCAAATTATAAACCTCCACATGGTGAGTCCTTAATGTTTATATTGTGCTGAGTATATCCATTCTCTACCTGATGATCAGTTCAGAAGGAAGTGTTATTGACTTAATAAGTAGTTCAAAGTGGGAAGATACCTCAAAGGAGTGGATTTCCTAGGATGTAGCTAGTGACTCTTTCTTTAATTGGTGTGTTTGCTTACCCAGGGAACTTTAGGGTCTCAAGGTAGCTTAATGTCCTCTTAGGACTTGCATTTCCTCGTTTTAAAACTCCTACAGGTGAAATATGCTTCATCCCAGGATAATTTAAATTGCATATAATCAAAATAGAAAGTGGAAAATTCCCTGGAGAGAATTTAAAAGCTGAAACATAGAATAAGAATCTTGTCCCAAATCACACAGGTAGTTAGTAATGGAGCTGGGACCATAAAATGCACTAAAGGAATACCATTTAATAACAACATGCAGAGTTTGTAAGAGATCTGAAGAAAAGTTTCTCATTTTATTGTCCCTGCTGCCTTCCTTATTTAGGTGCATCATTAACAACATTAACGATTGCCATTTTAATAGCATTGTAAAAGCTTTATTTGTCAATACTGACTTGTGCTAAAATAAATGTTGTATTTTACAAACCATGTGTAATATTCTAAAATAGTGGTATGGTTAAAAAATTTTAGCTTTAAATATTCAAATTAGGAGAAAAGGCAAGACCAAGGACACCAGATACCACCACCTTCGAGCGATTTTTCCAGAAGTTACTTAACTTTGGTATGCTTTGATTTATATAAAAAAATCACATCATCCTTCAAATCCATTAGATTGCTCAGCATTCAAACAAACAAACAAACAACCCCAGAAAATAACAAATGTTAACAAGGATGTGGAAAATCTGTGACCATTGTGTACTGTTGGTGAAAGTGTTAAATGGTGTAGCCACTATAAAAAAACTGTGTGGTGGTTTCTCAAATAAGTAAAAATAGAATTATTATATGATCCAGCACTTTTACTTCTTAGTATATACCCAAACGAATCGAAAGGAGGACCTGGAAAGGAGATTTGTACAACCATATACATAAAAGTATTATTCACAATAGCCAAAAAGTGGAAGCAATCCAAGTGTCCATCAATAGATTAATGGCGAAATAAAATGTGGTATATACATACAATGGAATATTATTAGCTTTAAAAAGGAAGAAAATTCCAACACATGGATGAACCTTGAAGACATGATACTAAGTGAAATAAATCAGTCACGAAAAGGCAAACGTTGTATGATTACACTTGTGTGAGGTAGCTAAGGTAGTAGAGTTCACAGACAGAAAGTAGAATGGTTATTGCCAGCGAAGTTTTCTGGGTACTAGGAAAGACTGGGAAGCTGGTGTTTAATGAGTATAAAGTATTATTTTTTATAAATAAAAAGAGACTGAAGATTGACTACACAATGATATAAAGATAATTAACATTTTTGAATTGTACACTTAAAAATAGTTAGTGTGGTAAATTTTATGTTAGATATATTTTACCATAATTATAAATAAATAAAAATTCACAAAGGAAAAAATTATCCCAGATGATTCTAGTGTGCAGTCAGGGTTTAGAACCACTGTGCTTGTCCACACCAGTGATACTCGAGGGGTGGTCCCTGGATCTGCAGCATCAACATCACCTGGAAGCTTGAATAAATAATTCAATATTTTATTCACCCTACTTAAAAGAGCATAGGAGAACCTGTATTTATATTGGGTAATCACTAGTCCTCGCTAAAAATAAAATTTATAGTTTAGTAACTTTTGTAAAATGAATAAAATAAGCATATTATAAGTATTGCAGAATTACTCAATAACATTATATGTTCACTTTTTAAGATATTTGTCTATAAGGTAAATAATTTCACTTTAAAAATTGTTCAAATCAATAATTATACAAATAAATTTAGAAGAAAATCATTATAAACGAATGTGAAAAAGTGTGTTCTATGTGAAGAAATGAGCACAGATTAGTTTATGTGGACAAATGAACATTCTGAAGGGTACTAGTCAAAATATTTAACAACTTTTTTTACATGGGCAAATCTTTGGAGGCACTGGCCATGGTGCTGAAGCTGAATTCTGGATGCCCTCTGACTTTCCAAGCATTATCTCATTGGCTAAATATCAAGTGGAATGGGAACATTTTAATATATTAACAGCCAGCCTAGATACACTTTTGTGTAGTGATGAAGATCAGTCCTAGTTGTATTTTATTAGTTTTTTTGAAGACTGCATAATTGCATGTGTCTTCTAAATGATTTTAGTTTTAACAAGTTACACTGAGAAGATGGAAATGTCATAAAATGTAATGTCTGTACTTGAATTAGATGAAGGTTCTGAAAAGTTGGAGGTATTAACACAATAGTAGGGGCTGAATTATAGGATGTCAGAATACAAATTAGAAAGAGCCAAGAGTGATTCAAGATAAGCATGTAATCTCACAAGATAGTAGTTCAGTGGTTTGCACGTCCTGTTATTTAAACTTAAGTTAAGTGGATCAGAAAAGGAGGTGGAAATGTTTAATTGTTTTGTGAAATATACTAAATTTAAAAACTGGCCAAATAAAACCTAAGAAAATGATAATTCACAATTATCAGAATGTTTCCAGTTCTGAGGATTCTAAATATCTTGGTTAGTAGTGTTTCAATAAGAATTTTTGGGTAGTAGATATATTATTTTTCCAATCATAGTTGTTAAATTACTTCTAGTTTTACATTGCCACACAGAACTTACCTTCCGTATTATATATATATATATATACACACACACACACACACATATATATATATATATTTTGCAGTTGCAAGATTTACTAGAGTGAAAACAGAGCTCCCATACAAAGGGAGGGGACCCAAAGAGGGTAGCCTTTGCTGGTTCATATGCCTAGATTTATATCCCGATCATTGTCCCTCCTGCTGTGCTCTCAGGCAATAGATGATTGGCTATTTCTTTACCTCCTGTTTTGCCTAATTAGCATTTTAGTGAGCTTTCTTTACTACCTGATTGGTTAGGTGTGAGCTAAGTTGCAAGCCCTGTGTTTAAAGGTGGATGTGGTCACCTTCCCAGCTAGGCTTAGGGATTCTTAGTTGGCCTAGGAAATCCAGCTAGTCCTATCTCTCAGTCCCCCTTCTCAACAGGAAAACCCAAGTGCTGTTGGGGAGGTTGGTCGACGACCGCTCTAACTGCTTCCTGCTGAATTGGGGCATAGTAGGGGTTGTGCAGTTGAGATTTCCTCAGGAGGGGTGCCTTTGATGTCATTAATATCAGATCATGGGCTACTAGGCCAGTCTGGGGGGCCACAGTAGATCTTAGTCACTTCCATATAATTTTATAAGGAAAACTCTACATCGTACCTAGGAAAAATAAAAATGTAATTTTTCTTAGGATAGAGACACTAGTTTCTTTGTTTTATGGCTCTAATAAACCTCTGAGAAGACAGTCAAAAGTAAAATTGAAAGTTTTGGTTTTATTCTTTATTCTTGAATCACTGAGAGTAAGTTATGGAGAAGATGCCGCAGCAGTTGGAAATACTCTAGAATATATTTCCTACAAATAGAATGTTACCTTACATAATTACACTGCAGCCAACAAAATCATGAAATTAACACTTATATATGCAACGATCTAATATGGAGGCCCACTCAAGTTTTGTCAGTGTCCTGATAATGTCCTTCATAGTAAAAAGCATTCAGTCAATAATGAAAGGCTGCCTTTGTCATTTTTTTAGACTTGTTCAGTAATTTTGTAGAACATTCATAAAATTGGGTTTGTTTTCTGTTTCCTCATGACCAGATTCAGGAGTATGCACTTCTGGCAGGAGTATTCCAGAAATCATCCTTTGTTTTTATTGTATCTTATTAAGAAATATGTCATTTATTAACCCAATTGTTGGATTAAAGTGTTTGTCATGTTTCTCCACTATAAACACTCTTTGCTCTTCACTCTTATTTTGATATTCAGTAAGCAGTTTGTAGGGAGGCATATGAAACTATATAAATACCACATTGTCATTAAATAGTCACCCATAATTATTTATATAATTGTTTTTCTTTTTTTAAATTTTTGTGTATACATAGTAGGTGTATATATTTATGGGGTACGTGAGATGTTTGGATACAGGCATGCAATGTGAAATAAGCATATCATAGAGAGTGGGGTCTCACCCAAGGTCTACTGTAAGCACTTCCTGGCTACTGCCTATATTCACTCAAGGCCCTGGGCTCTACAATCAGCAGGTGACAAAGCTAGCCAGACCTGTGTTCTTCCTTCATGGCAGAAGGGTCCCCCAGGTCCCAGGTGGATCCAGAAGTGCCATCTAGGAGTTAGGGACTACAGTCAAAAACGTTAAATATCGGCCAGGTATGGTGGCTTATGCCTGTAATTGCAGTGCTTTGGGTGGCTGAGGTGGGCAGATCATGAGGTCAAGAGATCGAGACCATCCTGGCCAACATGGTGAAACCTCGTCTTTACTAAAAATACACATATTAGCTGGGTGTGGTGGTGCGTGCCTGTAGTCCCAGCTACTCTGGAGACTGAGGCAGAAGAATCACTTGAACCCGGGACGCAGAGATTGTAATGAACTGAGGTTGGGCCACTGCACTCCAGCCTGGCAACAGAGTGAGACTCTGTCTCAGATAAAAACAAACAAACAACTATAAAACAAACAACAAAACCCCTTAAATATCTACCTGGTGTTCTACTGTATTGCCCTGAGCTGGCACTCAAACCACAAGACACAGTCCTTCACGCTCTTCCCCTTCGTTTCCAAAGGCAGAGGAGCTTCACCCTGTGGCTGCCACAACCCCATGCCATAAGAAGTACTGCCAGGCTACTGCCAATGTTCCCTTAAGGCCCAAGGTCTCTTAAGTCAGCTTACGGTGAATGCTGCCTGGTCTGGGACTCACACTTCAGGGCAGTTGACTATCCTCTGTCCCAGAACAGGTCCAGAAATGCTGTCTAAGATTCAAGTCCTGGAAATGAGTACCCCAGGAGTTTACTTGGTGCTCTACTTTCCTCTGGCTATGCTGGTACCTAAGGTGTAAAACCAAGTCCCCTTTACTTTTTTCTTTGCTTTTCTCAAGCAGAAGGAATCTTCCTCCATAGCCACCACAGCTAATGATGCACTGAGTCCCACCTGAAGCCAGCAAGCCTCAGAGGCTCACCCAAAGCCCTCAGTGTAGTACTTGGGTATCACTGCTGGTTATTCAGAGCCCAAGGGCTCTTTAATTAGCAGGCGATAAATGCTGCCAGTACTGAGTCCTTTCCTTCAAGGCAACAGGTTCCCTTCTGACTCTGTGTGTGTCTAGAAATATCTGAAACCTAGGGCCTGGAATGGGGGCCTCACAACTCTGACTGGTGCCCTATCCTGGTGTAGCTGAGCTGGTATCCCTTTAGAGTTGCTGCTTTTATGGCCCAGACTGCCTTTCAAGTTTACTTGGAGACACAGAACACTGTAGCCCTCTGTGGGAATGTTTGTAGGCACTCATGTTCTGACTGCTGGGATTGGTGATTTCCCTCAGGCTAGGTCTGGGATTTTTTTTTCCAACTTCAGAATTCAATTTTATTATATGACCCCATCTAGCTCAATAATATTTAAGATCAGCAACTCAGTGTGGGATGGTGCTCGAAGTCATTCCACTTTTCACTTTAGAACATAAGCTGGTTCCACTTATGATACTGTGTATTCTAAGCCAGCATCATTGTAGCTGATAGTCTCTTCTCACCCAGCTTTGATGGTGGCGCAGCTCCCATGTCTGCAGCTGTGGTCCAGGGGCTGTCTGTGCTGAATACAGAAGTTGCTGTGACACTAGGCACACGCCATCTGCAGCATCTCTTTTTTCTTGCATCCCTCTTTTGAGCACAGGTATATAAAAGTCTTCTTTCTTCTTCCCAGGCTGATAGTCATATTCTCCATCAGCGTGATCACCAACCACCATGTCTGGTATCTAACAAAGTTCTCCCCATTCTTCTGTCTCCTCTCTTCAAGTGGAATGAAGGGGTTTCTTTTGGAGCACGAGCTGTGCAGCCTGGGGTTAAGGAAAGGTTTTGCCAGCACTCCCTTAGCTGCCCCAGCTGGTGTCTCCGTGGGCGGCATGTTCCACCAG
This sequence comes from Macaca mulatta, assembly GCF_049350105.2. Lineage (NCBI taxonomy): Eukaryota > Metazoa > Chordata > Mammalia > Primates > Cercopithecidae > Macaca > Macaca mulatta. The sequence goes on along the minus strand of NC_133407.1, from coordinate 173,645,615 downwards.
CCCGCTATTCCTGGGTCTAGTTCAGCACCAAAACTCCCCTAAGAGTTGCTGTTTTTATGGCCCAGATTGCCTTCCAAGTTTACCCAGAGACACAGGACACTGTAGCCCTCTGTGGGGATGTTTGTAGGGACTCATGTTCTGACTACTAGAATTGGTGCTTTCCCTCTGGCTAGGGCTGTTTTAAATGCTCCCTTTGTGGGTGGGGTCTGCTGAGTTTGATATGGCTTTCCTTTCTGCTCTAACAGGACAGCACTGAGTTCATTGCCTCACGATTGCTGTGCTCTCCCTCCCCAGACCCCAGAGATGCTCTCTGTTACAGGCCTCTGCGGCTGAGGGTGAGGGAGGGGTGGCATGGGCAATTCAGGACTGTTTTTTCTGTCTCTTCAGTGTCTCCTTCAGCAATATTAAGTTAAAACCAGGTACTAGGAGTGCTCATCTGATTTTTGTTTTTTATGAAGGTGTTTTTACTGTGTAGATAGTTGTTAACTTACTGTCCTTGTGAGGGTGGACAATAGGTGGAGCTTTTTATTCCACTATTTATTCCCTCTTCAATTTCACCCACTGGTATTAATACCTATAAATATTTCTTTGACTGAATTAATTATTTTGAAAAAGTTTTCCAAATGATAATTTTCTAAATGAATTATTGCTCTCATATTTTGTCACCGGCCTTCTACTGTGACAGTTTCTGTGCTCTCAATTAATTAATTAATTAGTGTCTGTGTGGGCTCATGGATTCCTATTTTATTTGATGAGTTAATGTTAGAAACGATTGCTACTTAACTATATGTGTTCATTTAAAATAAACTTTTTGAAACATAATTTACTTGCAGTAAAACAAAACTATTCTTGGTGTATTGTTTTGAGTTTTGACAAATGTATACATCAGTGTAACTACCAAGCCAATCAAGACGTGGAAGATTTCTATTACTTTAAAATGGTCTCTCGTGTTCCTGTGCAGTAAACCTTTTCTCTCATGTCAAGTGGTCCCAGGCAACCACTCTTTTTTTTATTCACTACAGTGCAGCTTTGCCTATTGTAAAATTTAAAATAAACAGAACTCTGCTACATGTGCCCCTTTTATGTCTGGATTATTCTCCTCATTATGGTGGTTTTGATACTTCTGTATGCATTTTAGTGTATGTGTAGTTTTGTTACATCATAGTATTCTATTTGTATACCAAAAACTATTTATCCTTTCACTGATCGATGAACATTTCGGTTATATTCATGTTGAGAATAAAGCTACTATGAATATCCATATACAAGTCCTTTTTGGCATTGGAAATATTACTATATTTGAGCAAATACTCTTAGAATTGCCGTTGAGTCTTTTAATATGTGATTGCCTTCAAATAAACCATCCAGCTGTTTTTCAAAGTGGCTGTACCATTTTGTATTTCCACCAGTGACAAGTGAAAGCCTCAGATGCTCCACATCATCATCAATGTTTGGTATTGTCGGTTTTATTAACTTTAATCGCACTAGTTAGTGTGGAGTGGTCCCTCTTTATGGTTTTAATTTGCATTTCCCTGATAAGTAAGCATTTGTTTATATATTTACTGGATATTTATATATTTTCTGTTGTGAGATGTCTGTCCACATATTTTGTCTATTTTTTATTGTGTTTTTTCCTTCTTACTGAGTTGTAAGAATTCCTTTTTATTATTAAGATACAATTCCTCATCAAGCATATGTGTTACAAATATTTTGTCCCATTCTTTGAATTTCTTTTTAATTTATATATATATTTAAAGATTTCTACTATATATAGAACACAAAATATATAATATATACAAGTTTATTATATTTTATTTTATTATATATAAAATATGTAATATTTATTTTAATTTAATATAATTAATTACATATAAAATAAAATAATAAAATAATTAAATAAAAATAAAATTAAATAAAATTAAATTAAATTAAAAAATAAAATAAAGAATGAAATAATTATTTATTATTTTATGTATAATATAAAATAAAATAATTTTTATTTTGGTAAGGTATTATATAGAAAATATATATTTTATTATATAGAAAATAATATTTTATAATATAGAAAATATGTAATATTTTATATTTATATAAAATAAAATATGTAATATTTTATATGTATGTAAGAAAATATGTTATATATATTTTCTTTTTATCTTTCCTATGGTGCTGAGTAATTTTCTTAAAGGTGTTTTGGAAAAACAGGAGTTTTTTACTTTGATGAGGTCCAATTTTTTTTTCTGTTATGCTTGGTGCTTTTGTGTGTGTGTGTCCTTCCTGAACAATCTTTGCATATCAAACAACAGCCTTGATAGGACTCCTATGCAGAATTCTGGAATTTTTCTCTATGATGTTCTCTGCTCTGTGGTGTTCTGCTCTATAAATCTCAGCCACTTTTGCTTTCCTGAAGTTCAATCTCTGGTTATTCAAGACTTTTCAAAAAATTTATTCCTGAATCAATTAAGAGTTAGTTACTGACAAGGTGCCACAGCATTCTGAAAACGTTGATGTAGTCACTAGAAGGCTGCCATATGCTACCTAGTTTTCCTTATCCTTGTCTTTAGACCAGAAAATGTCTTCAGACAGAAAGTCTGATGAGTTTTGGACTCATCTCATGAATTTTCCTTTTCTCAGGGATCATAGCCATGTACTGCCTATTGCCAAATAGATCAAACCAGTGGTATTAAATATTTTATTCAGTTTATAGTTGTTTATGCTGAGAGGGCAAGTTACTCCATCAGGTACAGGTAGAAGTTCTCTAAGAGACTAACAATTCAATTTTGAAACAGACATTGAAAAGTAAAATGTAGGCTGCAACACCATTCTTTCTTATGAATTTCATTTTATAGAATTAAATCCCTGAACCATTGGATCCTTGAAGTATACTTTCATAAATCCTACAAATTCATCAGGTCTATATAAGCACTGCCCAGTTCTAGTTGGAGTAATATGACTGGCTTTTCTCAAGTAAAATTGAAGTCTAGTGGGTGATGTTCAGGAATACGAGTAACAGGAATAAACACTTCCATGGTCCTTCAGAAATCGTGCTGTTAAATACATAAATACATACAAAAATGTGAGGGGTGATCCTAAATGTCAAATAGAAGTACGTACTTATACTTACATAGACCTGGTAAATGACTGAATGCTTTCATCCGTAGTCATGAACAAGCTCTAAATAAAAATGCAAAGATATATTAAAGTGCATTAAAATGCAAAGCATAAGTTAGTCTCCAAAAAATAAACTTTTGCTTCAGTAAAGCTTATTGGACTTATTACATTTCTCCCCATATTCTCATCTGCCACAATTATTCTTATAAACAACTAACTTCCATTTTTTAAGGTTAAAAATCACACTACCCTTGAATCATAAAATTTGTTCATTGTGGATTTTTCATCTTTTCATTATCTAGTAGAAGTACCATATGTTTCTGAACTCTGACCATGATGATAATGTTTCTTAACATTAGTCATGAATAGTGAAGATAATATAGATTAATAAGAATTTTATGAGAAATTTGACTGTCACACAGAAATTGATACTTTTTCTAGGTTCTCCCACAAAGTTTTTGGTTTAATTGTTTCTATTCAGAGTTATTATAGCTAGACACACAGAAAAGAGTTTGAAAGAAGCTTCAGATTGCTTAAATTTCACTTTTTGTAGCAGGAGAAATAAATGTGGAGAGACCCAGCTTCACTCTCCTCATTAATTTCCATCCAGCTTAATAAAATTTACACAGTAAAGTTGTGGAACAGAGGGTTTGGCTACAAACAGGGCAAAATACGTGATATGTGGTAGGAGATCATCTGCACGTTTCATTTCACAGAACTGACAATTATTTATCAATAAAGAGCTTCTTAATCATCTAGTGTCTTAGTTATTTTATACAATCATAAATAATAATAATCTAAAAATTATCCGTGCCTAGCAATCTCAGTAGAATCTGGGAACATCACACACCGGGGCCTATCACGGGGAGGGGGGAGGGGGGAGAGATGGCATTGGGAGTTATAACTGATGTAAATGACGAGTTGATGGGTGCTGACAAGTTGATGGGCACAGCACACCAACATGGCACAAGTATACATATGTAACAAACCTGCACATTATGCACACGTACCCTAGAACTTAAAGTATTAAAAAAAAAAAAAAAAGATGTGTAAGCATGGGCTGGGCATGGTGGCCCACGTGTGTAATCCCAGCATTTTGGGAGGCTGAGGCAGGCAGATAACCTGAGGTCAGGAGTTCAAGACCAGCCTGGTCAAGATGGTGAAACCCCATCTCTACTAAAAAAGTACAAAAATTAGCCAGTCATGGTGGTGGGCTCCTGTAGTCCCAGCTACTTAGAAGGCTGAGGTACGAGAATCACTTGAACCTGGGCAGCGAAGTTGCAGTGAGCCGAGATTGCACCACCGCACTCTAGCTTAGGCAACGGAGTGAGGCTATATCTCAGAGAAAAAAAAAGAAAAGAAAAGAAAAGAAAATGTAAGCATGAAATCCAATTTATAGTGGCTTTATGATGACAGAATAGACTTCCTGCCCATGTTTCTACTATATTACTAAGCTAATGCTTCTTAAACTTTTGGATGCCTGAGAACCACCTGGAAGGTGGGCCTTTCTCCAGATTTTCTGACTCAGTTGGTCTGGGGCGAGGCCCAAGAATTTGCATTTCTAAGAAGTTCCCAGGTGATGCTGATGCTGCTTGGAGAAACTGCATTCAGGAAAACACAGCATCAGAACAGAACTGTTTTCTCTAGGCAGACTATTTCACAAGTTGTAAATATATTCTCTAACTTGGCTGACTGCCTGCCCTTGAAAGAGAACTATAAATATTGCTTTTATACTACATTTAAGTGTTTTAATTCCTGTGTTTGTAACAATAATTTTTGTTGCAGTGATGCAGTTTACATCTATTGTAATTGCATCTATAACTAAAGAGCTTCTTTATTCTCACTTCTTTATTCTAGCAAAGCCTAGGTTTTTGAACACAAATTTTGTTTGTTTGTTTTCCGTGTCAGATCAAGTCTGATTTGTGAATTTCCTCTGAATATGTGCCCCATACTCTGATATGAAAGTTGTTTTAGACTATAAGTCAATTATTCAGTTATATCTTACATTGTCCCAACAATTTATTTTTTCCCTTTTTTCTATTACACAACATCAAATGTTCACTTTATACACTTTCTTTCACATATGGATCATGATGTATTATTTTCCACTGCTAAAAAGATATAAATTCAAGTGCAGATTATTAAATAATGAGCCTTTTATCCAATACACAACTTATCTTTTAAAAGATGAGCACCTTTACACAGTCAGTTAGAATTCTGTGCTAATTTAGACTTCTTCCATTCCTTAATTTCTTTTCTCATTGTTTTATTCCTCCTGACACACATGCACAAGTGTTGGGTGCGTGTGTGCACAAACACATACAGAAACGATATGCCTAGTGTATATACATACATGCACACACACCATTGTTTGATTATCAAAATAATATCAGTGTGTTTACATAACAGTTATGATTATACATATTACATACTGGAAATTGCTCTAGCATTTATGTAAACAAGAGAGGTGAGGCGTCAGATTCTCCTATATCACACACAGGTAATCAGCACGATTTAGTTTCTGTTGTCTCTTTGAGTTCAACTCTTAGGCATGAAGAATATACATCATCTAATAACTTTCATATATCATAAAAATATAATAATATATCACATATCATATATATACAATAATATACATTCAATTCTGTTTTCCAAAAGCAAGCCTTATTGATAGTGATATCCTGTCTATATTTTTTCCCTTCTGAAATATTATTCATAAATATATTTTTATAATTATTAAGGAAGCAAGTCAGAGTTGGCTGCTGGATACTAGTTATCAACTATAAAATTAGATTTTTTTGTTTAGGTTCACAGAAGCTTACTTTAAAATTTTGGGAAAGAAATTCCTTTTAGCTAATTATAAAATCACCCAATTTACAGATGAGGAAACTAAATTGTAGAGTGTCTAAATGACATGTGTGATACATACAATTTGGCAGAGATCCTAGACTAGAACCAAAGTGCAATTTCTAGAACTGCATTCTTTCCATTACCCATGGCAGGAACCTAACTTCAAAAAGAATGGTGATCCAAAAAAATCTGACTTCAATATTGAAAGAAATTTCAAAGATACTCTCTCTATGTGTAGTTTCCACTCTGTAACCTTTTCATCTTATTCTTAGCCTGTGAATAGCTGAAATCTCAAAGTAAGCTGTAAGCATCACTAACTTTCAGGAGGGTGAGAACAGTATGCAACAATATTTATCAAGGTCTCATACTATGTCTATCATGAATAATCACCAAGTTATAGTAATAAATAGATACCCATATATTATAGTTCTCATCAACCTCTAAAATAATGTTTTATATTATCTATCTTACCAAATATTTTTTATGGATTAATCATGTTGTACTAGGTACTGAACACTCAAAAATATGTTCTTGCTCAATAATGCCTATATGAACTAAGAAAATGTCTATGTTGTTTTAAAAACCAACCTTTGAAACAGCACCATGATACACCTTTCTAAAAGAACAAAATGAAACCTCAAATCAGACGATTAGGCTGGATGAGTAACATGATTAGAAGCACCAAAAACATTTAATTAAGGTGAAATTGTGCTTAAGAATCTGACAAATATCCCGTTATCTGCAGCATCAACCCTACTCAGTAGGAGAAATAAATTTCTAGAAGGCTTCACATCTGAGACTGTTTCCATCCAGCTTCCATGATAGTAGCCTCTTAAATATTTGAAATCTTAAAACAGTAATGCTACAAGGAACTTTTCAGTTTATCTAGATGAATGTTCACTTTATAGATGAACAAAAAAACCAAGGCCCAGAAAAAAGCATGTCTTTGAAAAGGTCATGCAGTGATTTGTAGGAGAGCTGAGAGTGATACCTCTTCAGAAGACTTCCAAACTATTATACACCAATTACTTGGTCAAGACAAATGGAAACGTTGTTGTTCTGGGTTCTATAGTTACCCATTCTCTGTTTATTCCTTGAGTCACTTTGCTACTTTCTATTCACAGTAAGTGAAATACCTTGAGCCCTAAGCCCAGGAGGTTTAGATTCTTCTATAACTTTCAATTTAATTGAAGCTTTACCTTATTTATTACAGCAGGAGCTAAAAAGGGAACTTCTTTTAATAACAAAAACATCATGAAAGTTATTGTTCAGTTTGGAATGTTAAAGTGAATAAATTGTATCTATGAAAAGCTGCTTCTTATTGGTTTAACACAAAAAGTGAACTTTGCAGAAGTCTATAATTAAAATCTAAATTTTTACTTAGTTTTATATTATGGGGCCAGAATTCCTGGTTTTAAAATGTTGACTTTTTAAAGCAATGACTAAACTTATTTTGTTCACTCTAACTTCTTTTTATTCCTTTTTCCATGCCACTGACGTCATATTTTTAAGTTACTGACTCAAACTTTGGGGCTTTGCCACAATGTGGAGCAAAGGATAGGGAAAAGACTAGTAATAGTCTAAATGTTAACACCTGAGTTCACAGAAAAATGCACACAGCCAGTAGCTAAGGAAATGCATTTCTTTAATTGATAAAACATCAGAATTATGCATTTTAGAAAAGTAAAGACAAATTTATGTGTAATTCTTTATTATCAACATCACAATAAGAAGAAAAATAGAAAATGGAGGAGGAAGTTATAGACTTGGAGTGTGGAAATCAGGATTAAAATGATCAGTTTCTTCCCATCAGAATGACTTTAAGTAAGTCATTAGATTTTCCTGAACTTTAGTGTACTCAATCAAAACATAGATGTAATTATATCCGTTTTTCTTGCCTACTCCACCATGCACATGTACAGAGTTATTATGATTATTAATGTTGATAATAAATTTAAAAATGCCTGGAATTGAATGTGATATGTTGTTGTTAAGAATGTACTTAGAATTCAATCGATTGAACATATGAATGATATAAACTCATATCTGACTATTATAGATCAAGTAATTCTAAATACTTCAATTCTATAATCTGAATATCTGTTTTAACTCACCGAGAGGTTATCTTTGAGATTATGGTCAAGCAGTATGCACAGTTCGATTGCATAAAAAAGATATTCCTTTCAACAATTGATATAGGTTCTTTACGAAAAAGATTTAGCCTAAAAAGAAACGGTATAAAGAAAATGCCTTTCATTTTAATCATTTTCTCTTTGGCTTCTACCAATTTTTAAAATGTGTTCCCAAGGTGGAAAAATGGTTCTGGGCTCTAATAAAAAATCAGACAAAGGGAAAAGATATTGTGAAAGAGGCATGCAATTTAATCTGCTTTGCAATGAGTTGTGCCGTTACTAGGCCAGACAGTGTGCTCAGTTTGAGAGGAGAGGCCCTGTGGCTGATTTCCATTGCATCGTGGATCGCTAGAAGCCATGTGCAGGTAATGATGTCATTGTGAGACTGGAACTTCCCTCTGTGTGGATGCCTACAGGCTTGTAATTTCATAACAAATGAAGGAGTGAGATGAGAATGGTTAATTCTGTTCATTCTGACACTGATGGTTAAACAATGTCAAGAGACAACAAATGGGGAGTGAGTGTCACGTGTTCCTAGAAAGATTCCGCTCTATCAGCAAAAGTATCCACTGATACTGTGAATATGAATCTTCAAAAAACATTTTCTCCTCAATTGTCTCTTGTCATGATAGTGAAATTTATATTAAGTATAGAATCTCAGGCCCCTTATAGAAAATATAGTAAGTCAAAGACAGGGCCCTGAAATCCGTACATTTTCCCAAAAAGACTGTGGTTTGGAAACTGCTTGTCTAAGATGTGCTGAATAGTTTATAACCCTTCAGTGCATATGAGTCTGAGGGACATAAATTTATTTTTAATATACAAGAAAATACAAACAAGAGCATACAGTGGAGTGATTATTAAATTCAAGTATTAACAATAAAAGTTATAGAATATATAGATGAATGCTAAGAAATTTCAAAATTAAACAGTTTAAGATACTCAATTTAAATCAACTGTATCATGGAGAGTTCATCATAATTTTGCCTTCGTAGCCATTTGCACTTAGAGCTTCACTTAAACCTAAATGAGGAACTAAGTACTTACACTTCAGTCTGTAGCAGGAGAACAAGTGTTTTAGTTTGTTACTGTTTCCTGAGATCTTTAACAGGTAATCCTGTGCTATTATAAAATTCAACTTCAATTTGGAAGTTGACATCAAAATTTTAAGAGGTGATTCTATCTTGTTCATTTATAAATGCACTTTTCAAGCATTTACTGAGTACCTACTGCGTACCAGTCACTAGGCAAATGAACATTACCTTAAATACAGGTATTTGAAGTATAGGCACTGCATTCCTCATTGAGGTCTAAGTGAAGCTGTAAATACAAATGGGTACAAGAGCAATAAATAAGAGTAACACTCATTTTCTCTTGTAAGAGGGTACAGAATCAGCTCAACTTAATGGAAAAATAAATTATTACTTTAAAAGGGAGCAATATTTTAATTACTTGACACAGTGTAATCAATTAAAAATGAGGAAATGGGAGAAGAGGACAAAAAGGAATTTCAAAATGAAAAAATAAATCACTTAAAAATATTGACAGATTAAAGGCAAACTATATCTTAAACAAGTCTTTAAATTACAAAATCCAGAATTTGAATTACAGGTTAGATAAAACTGGTGAATGGGCACAGGTTTCACACACATTTTCATTAATTTCTAATAACCTGTGTTATTTTGAAAGAGACTAACGGGCAGATTAGGCTTGGTTATGGATGAATAAAAGAGAACAGATGATCAGTTAGAGAAAGGTTAGTAAGCAAGGTAAATTAGGCAGAGACCTGGAATCATCATGGATCAAGATCCAAAGAAAAATCCTGTATTCTTATTTTGAGGCTTAAAAATCCATGTGAAAACATTTCTTAAGAAAACCTAAAGCAAATTACAGGCAGTCTATCATCAACTAAGAATGCAGATTAAGTTTGTTTATTTAACCCCTGGGGCATTGTTTGCTCATTTATTAAATGGTAATAACACATTCCACAAATCCAAAACGTCTAAAGAATCTAAATAGAAAGATTTTTCATCAGTTTGGCACAAAAACTCACTTGGCAGCAAAACTGGATCTCAAGAAATAAGAAGCAATACGTGGTCTTTACTTATCCCATTTATCCCAGTAATAGACCTAGGAATATTTTTGCAGCAGAAATACTGAAGTGTTTATTATTCCTGCATCATTGTATATATGTAATGGAACTTCAGTAAGAATCATGAAAAGATTGTTCTTAGCACTTGATAAGTTGACTATAAATTATAAATGTAAGCATTTATAATTCATACAAATTATAAATTTATGTGAAAGCAGAAGACAAAACATAGATGAAACACTTTTGGAGACAAAGACACAGTATAGCATAGTAATGACAATGTTGGACTCTAGAGCCAGACTGCATGGTTTACAGCCCTATGTACATGACTTACTGTGTAACTATGGAAACATTACTTAACTTCTCTATGACACAGTTTCCTCTTCTGTAAAATTAGAAAAATAAAAGTACCTATCTTATAAGATTGTTTACAGCATTAGATGAGTCAATATTTGAAAACGGCTTAGAATAATACCTGGTGCAAAATAGGTTCATATGTGCTAATTAATAAAATAAGGTGGGAGAAATTTCCCTACATACCACATTTTAACTAAGATGATATGATATTTTTGTAGAGGACAAAATCAATTACAGGAACACAATAGAAAGGCGAGGAAATACTCATATTTAAATAGAATGTTGACATGTAACTAAGGCACCTGAATAAATCACTGAAAAGAAGTATTTAAGTTTATTATTTTATTTATATATATTTTTTTATTTTTTTGAGAGGGAGTCTCGCTCTGTCACCCAGGCTGGAGTGCAGTGGTGCAATCTCAGCTCACTGCAACCTCTGCCTCCTGGGTTCAAGCTATTCTCCTGCCTCAGCCTCCTGAGTAGCCGGGATTACAGGTGTGTGCCACCATGCCCAGCTAATTTTTTGTATTTTTAGTACAGACAGGGTTTCACTGTGTTAGCCAGGATGGTCTCGGTCTCCTGACCATGTGATCTGCCTGCCTTGGCCTCTCAAAGTGCGGGGATTACAGGTATGAGCCACCACACCCAGCCTAAGGTTATTATTTTAAAAATGAGAAAGAGATGCTACCTCACGTGATATGCAAAAATCAACTTTCTATGGATTAAGAACTTTAAAGAGAAAACTTAAGAACTTTGAAAAGAAAACATAAGAACTTTCAAAAGCAAAAGCTACTTTTAGAAGAAAATATAATACATGTCTTTCTGATGTTGAGCCAGAGAAGCATATTTTGTAAAAGATGTCAAAAGCAAAACTTAAAAAAGTTTAAAAATCAGATGACATAAAAATTAAGAACATTTTTCTCATAAGCACTTTAAAGAGAGTAGAGAGAATGTGAGAAATTATTTGCAATTCTTACAGCCAGCAAAACCCTATAATCGAGTATATACAAGGAGCTTATAAATTAAAATGATATTGAAAATTAACAATAAAAATGTACAAAAATATGAATAGACTTATAACAAAAGACATATGTATATATAACTAATAAACTTACAAAAAATAAGCCAACATCACTAGTAATTGATAAAATGCCATTAAAGAACACAATGAAATACCATCTCCACTACTCACCAAAAAATTTAATAAGTATTCTGAGAAAGATAAGTTTTGGATAGGAAATGGATCTTTTACACATTGCTTGTAATAGTGGAAAATAATACAACCACCTTCGAAAATGATTTGGTGGTGTTTTATAAAGTAGAGCATTCCCAGATACATAATATTCTTAGATAAATGCCTGAGAGTAATTCTTGCACACGTGTACTGGAAGGCATAACAGAAAAAGTCCACTGGGGCACTGTTCATGTTTATAATAGCAAAAAACTGGAAACAACAAAACGTCTGTAAACAGTTGGAAGATAAATATCTGGTGGAGTTTTCATAAAATAGAATATCATACAGTAATAAAAATAATCTATAATTAAATATTACATCATAGATGAATCTTATAATCATAATATGTGGTGCATAATATAAGTCCTAGAAGACTGCATAAAATATGTTACCCTTTTAAAGAAGTTCATAAACAAGAAAAGTCAAGCAATATATTGTATAATATCTGTATGTTTAATAAAATTGTTAAAACCTGTACGAACAAAAAAAATTCATATGATGGTCACAATTTTCTTTTCCTAGTATATTGATCAAGCATAGTAACTCTTTTAGCCCCTCTTCAGGTCTCTTCTAGTCTTTCTCCTTTAGTAATAACTTCAACTGATATTTTTATGAAGATATCAACAAGGACATCTTGGATTTGTTGAGTTTTATGAATTGTGAAATCTTTCACTAGTGTTTTTTTAACCGTAAGAACAATCCCTACAGAAAAGATATCTATTCTTAACATATCCAGGATCTACAACAAACTCAAATGAATCAACAAAACAAACAAACAAACAAACAATCCCATCAAAAAGTGAACTAAGGACATGAATAGACAATTATCAAAAGAAGACATACAAATCGCCAAGAAACATTTAAAGAAAACACTCAACATCACTAATGATCAGGGAAATACAAATCAAAACCACAATGCGATACCTCCTTACTCTTGCAACAATGTCCATAATAAAAAAATTTAAAAAAAAATAGTAGATGTTGATGTGGATGCGGTGAACAGGGAACACTTCTACACTGCTGTTGGGAAGGTAAACTAGTACAACTACTATGGAAAACAGTGTGCAGATTCCTGTAAGAATGAAAAGTAGGACTACTATTTGATGTAGCAATCCCACTACTGAGTATCTACCCAGAGGAAAATAAGTCATTATACACAAAAGATGCTTGCACGTGCATGTTTATAGCAGCACAATTCGCAATTGCAAAAACATGTAACCAACCCAAATGCCCATCAATAAACAAGTGGATAAAGAAACTATAAAAATATATATACACACACACACTACATATATATACACACACCACATATATATACGCACACAACACACACATGTACACACACCACATATATATATACACACACCACATACATATATACACCATATATGTGATATGTATATATAAAAAATATATATATGATGGAATACTACTCAGCTATATAAAGAAATGAATTAATGGCATTTTCAGCAACCTGGATGAGATTGGAGACTACTATTCTAAGTGAAGTAACTCAGGAATGGAAAACCAAACATTGTATGTTCTCAGTCAATAGTGGGAGCTAAGCTATGAGGATGCAAATGCACAAGAATGACACAATGGATTTTTGGGACTTGGGGGAAAGAGAGAGAAAGGGGTGAGGGATAAAAGACTACAAATGGTGTCAGTGTATACTGTTCAGGTGATGGGTGTGCCAAAATCTCACAAGTCACCACTAAAGAACTTACGTAACCAAACACCACCTGTTCCCCAATAACCTATGAAAATAAAAAAAATAAAAAGTCAATAAAATGGTGCTCAGAGTGTGTAGCAAACCTAAGGTCATACAGCTTAGGAGAAGATCCAGGATTTAAAATCAAATCTTTTAACTCCAATTTTTGTACTTTTCTCTGCTCTTTTTTAAGGTCCAAATGATAATTCAAAAGACTGAATGTTCTAGTGGGTACTTTTACCCCAACATTTTAATAAAAGCATATATTATTTTTCTGCTCCTAAAATCAGTGCATTATCCTCTCTTACTTCTTTCATTAAATAACGTGACCAGTGTGTTCATTTGAAACCATAAATTATCTTTAATTTTTCCTTCTACACTATCAGCTATCAAGTCCTATAAATTCTTATTGATATCTTTTTTGCTTTATCATATACAGCTTCTATGTGCTCCACGCTGCAAAGGACCTGAATGTTCTGTACTTCCTCACTTTTGTTCCTTCCCTTTCTGCTCTCTAGAATGCGTGCCTTCCTTTCTTTCTTGCCAAAATCCCTTAAAATCTATCACACGCACCCCTTCATTCAGGAAGCTTCTTATTGATCCTCCAATTTTATTTTTTCTCTCTCTGTCTCTGCCAATCTCTCTCTTTTTCTTTCTTCATATCTAGATTGTTCTTTATTTGTATTTTTCATAAGCCACTTGCCTATTTGCTTTGTAGTTTGCGAACCTATCTTATTATTTATCACCATTACCAGATTGTAAGGTTTGTGCTGGCAGATACTTTATGTCACTTATCTTTTTTATTACAGCATGGCAAAATTATGGAGTAGGTAATAAATAAATGTGTAATAACTTAGATACAAATGTGAGGGAAACCTATAGGCTTAATGTAGCCATACGATAGAACATTACAGCAATGTTCTACTGATTTAGATTTTAGACTTGACATGAAGTATAGTAATCATTACTATATACTACAAGAAGTATACTAATCATTTGTAACTATGACAACCATTACTTATTGTGTTTTAAATCAATTTATTTCTTCAAGTTTTTTTTTTTCTTTCTTTTTTGAGACTGGGTCTCGCTCTATCACTCAGGCTGGAGTGCAGTGGCGTGATCATGGCTTACTGCATTCTCACCCTCGTGGGCTCAAGAATCCCTCCCACCTCAACCTCCTGAGTAGCTGAGACTACAGGTGAGCACCACCATGAGTAGCTAATTTATGTATTTTTTTTTTTAAGTGCTGGAATTACGTGTGTGAGCCACTGTCCTGGCTCCCTTAATTTATTTAAAGGAAAGTTTTGTTATTATTATTTTTGAGAGAAAGTCTCTCTCTGTTGCCCAGTCTGGAGTGCAGTGGTGTGATCTCAGCTCACTGCAACCTCCGCCTCCTGAGTTCAAGTGATTTTCATGTCTCAGCCTCCCAAGTATCTGGGATTACAGGCCTGTGTCACCATTCCTGGCTAATTTTTGCATTTCTAGGGGAGATAGGGTTTTGCCACATTGCCCACGCTAGTCTTGAACTCCTGGCCTCAAGTGATCTGCCCCCCTTGGCCTCCCAAAGTGCTGGCATTATAGGTGTGAGCCACAGCTCCCGACCAAGTTTTTTAAAAGAAAGTTTTAATACTGCTGCCTCTATGTTTGATCAAAGGGCACAGAATATTGGAAAATTTCAATGGATTCCTAGAAAAATAGTTTTTGCAAATGTAAAGCCTTTTCAACTTTCAGGACCAAGTAAAAAGCCTGGGGTTTAAATGTGTCGTGAATCCTAAGTTATCTTTTCAAAGCAGCTGTTCATCTACTTTGGAAAAGTCAAAGCTATGTCTTTCCCACTAATACAGGTGATGTATGCAAATAATCGAAACACATCTCCAAATGAGAAGAAATAAAAAGACTTGTACTCAACTTTGAGCCAGGCAATGGTAGCAAATTAATACTGAGCATGTGTTAATTTATATCCTTGAGTTCTGGACAAGAGAAAATGTCAAGATAATACTTAAGTATATGACTAAGAAATACAGTATAAATTCATGCTTTTAGATGCAAATCATATACAAATGCCAAAATTGAATGTTCCTCCATTTATTATCATGAAAGTTAATGATCTTCTCTGATCTCTTCCTAAGATTGCAGAGAACAAATCCTGACCAGCCTGTTTTTTTGACAGTTTCAATAATAGAAAGTTGGTCAAAAACACTAAAGAGAGGTTTTGACTCTTGAATTCCCTAATGCAAATTTATTTCTCCACTTTATTTCTTACAAATTATTTTCTGCATTTATCACATTGCTTCTTATCATTTTTGCCTGAAGAACCCTACAAAAATGCTTGATTTTGTGTCCCCAAAATAAAACATGTGAATCTGGTTTACTCAGAAACTCATGAGATTGGGTAATAATGATTGGGCTTATCATAAGTACACTTGTCTTCTTGGTGAATAAAAAGTGCCTATAGGTTATGATTGGTAAAAGGACAGTCTTTGGAGTCCCATTGTCTCCACTCAAGTACCACCTCTGGCACTCACAGTTACAATTTCCCAGTTACAGTTTCCAGAGGCAGTGTAAATTTCCCATGTGAGTTGCGCAACTCGGGGAAATTCACTCTGCCTCTCTAGGTAAAATGCTTCATTTAAAAATATGACTACAATAATGATATTCAATTCAATGTGTGTTGTGAGAATTATGTGAAATAATATACTTAAGTATATCCTTTTTTTTTTAATTATTATTTTTTTAGATGGAGTCTTGCTCTGTCACCCAGGCTGGAGTGCAGGTGTAAGATCTCGACTCACTGCAACCTCTGCCTCCCATGTTCAAGTGATTCTCCTGCCTCAGCCTCTCAAGTAGCTGGGACTACAGGTGCGTGCCACCACGCCCAGCTAATTTTTTGTATTTTTAGTAGAGACCGGGTTTCACCATGTTAGCCAGGATGGTCTCGATCTCCTGACCTCGTGATCTGCCCGTCTCGGCCTCCCAAAGTGCTGGGATTACAGGTGTGAGTCACCGCACCCGGCCCAGTTTTGTCATGTCACATAGTAAGCGTTAAAATAGAAAACTATCAATACTATTAATAAACAGGCAATTCACATTCTTTTTTTTTTTTTTTTTTTTGAGACAGAGTCTTGTTCTCTCACCCAGGCTGGAGTGCAGTGACACAATCTTGGCTCACTGCAACCACCCTCCAGCCAGGTTCAAGTGATTCTCCTGCTTCAGCCTCCTCGGTAGCTGGGATTACAGGCACCCGCCACCATGCCCAGCTAATTTTTTGTAATTTTAGTAGAGACGGGGTTTCACCATGTTGGCCAGCTGGTCTTGATCTCTTGGCCTCAAGTGATCCGCCCTCCTCAGCCTCCCAAAGTGTTGGGGTTACAGGCGTGAGCCATCGCACCTGGCCACAATTCACTTTTGTAATAAAGCCAAGATAAATGTAGTTTTTAATCTGGTTGCATAATCAGATTACCTTGCAACCTCTCAATAACACACATGCAGCATAGGTAAAGTCTGGCTATAAGATTTTTTGCTGTAGTCAGTTTTGTATATGGATGATGAAAGTTTGCCACACCTAAAAGAGTTAGCACTATTCTGTGAGTTTCAACACAGAATTCCATTAAAGAGATTCTTTAATCCCTGTTGTAGCTTCTGTCCCCTTAATATTCCAGCAGTGCTGGTCAGTTCAAGGTTTCATATATAATAGTTCATTTTTAAAATGTTCTTATGGTGTTTTCTCCTTAGCTCTACAATTGAACTTTTTGCACTGTAATTATTTTGTAATATTGCTTTAAATACAACTAGAAAGAAGAGAGAAAGGAAAGAATGCTATGAGAATGGCAAGAACACATGGCTCAGAAATAGCTTCAGAAATAGCTCACAGTTTCCCAAAATCTTTTGCAGGTGTTTGGAACCCTCTCTTCACTCAAAATACAATATTTATCCTCTTAAATTAAAACACAGATGTTTGGAAATTCTTGGATTTCTACTAGGACTTTCAGATATTCCAAAAATAATTATAGGTATTATTAGTAACTTTTAAAAACTATTATGTGTTCAATTATTGTTAGATATTGACAACTCTTGACTAATGAAACACTAATAATATTGATATCTGCCTCTAAAAGACTTTTAATTTTTATTTTTTAAAAAATTTTTGTGGGTACTTAGTAGGTGTATACATTTATGGGTTATGTGAGGTGTTTTAATACAGGCATGGAATGTGAAATAAGCACTTCATGGAGAATGGCCTCCATTCCCTCAAGCATTTATCCTTTGAGTTACTAATAATCCAATCCAATTACACTCTTAGTTTTTAAAAAATGTATAATTAAGTTATTACTGACTATAGTCACCCTACTATGCTATCATATAGTAGGTCTTATTCATTCTTTTTTTTTATAGCCATTAACCATCCCTGCCTCCTCCTTATCCCCTTATTACCCTTCCAGTCTCTGCTAACTATTCTTCTACTCTCTATGTCCATGAGTTCAATTGTTTTGATTTTTAGTTATTTGATGAGACAGATAGTAAATAATCATTTCAAACATGCTGAATTAAGTAATTTAAAACCAAATTGACAGTAGCCAAGAAATCCATATAAAAATGAAAATAGTTGTACACAGCAAATTTTCCGAAGAAGCCTGTCATTATAGTAGTCTGGTGATAGAGGAAAGATACATAATCAAGCTATGGTTTAGATGAAATTAGCTAACTTTATTTTATGGCATGACTCCTAAAATCTATGGATTTGTTTTCTTTTCTTTTTTAAATGATATTTTAAGTTCTAGGGTACATGTGCACAATGTGCAAGTTTGATACATAGGAATACATGTGCCATGTTTGTTTGCCCATCAGCTCATCATTTACATTAGGTATTTCTCCTAATGCTATGCCTCCCCCAGGTCCCCACCCCCTGACAAACCCTGGCGTATGATGTTCCCCGTCCTGTGTCCAAGTGATCTCAGTTCCCACCTATGAGTGAGAACGTGCAGTGTTTGGTTTTCTGTACTTGTGATAGTTTGCTCAGAATGATGGTTTCCAGCTTCATCCATGTCTCTACAAAGACAAGAATTCATCCTTTGTTATGGCTGCATAGTATTCCATGGTGTATATGTGCTACATTTTCTTAATCCAGTCTATCATTGATGTACATTTGGGTTGATTCCAAGTCTTTGCTATTGTGAATAGTGCCACAATAAACATATGTGTGCATGTGTCTTTATAATACCATGATTTATAATCCTTTGGGTGTATACCTAGTAATGGGATTGCTGGGTCAAATGGTAATTCTGATTCTAGATCCTTGAGGAATCACCACACCGTCTTCTACAATGGTTGAACTAGTTACAATCCCACCAACAGTGTAAAAGTGTTCCTATTTCTCCACATCCTCTCCAGCACCTGTTGTTTCCTGACTTTTTAATGATCGCCATTCTAACTGCCATGAGATGGTATCTGATTGTGGTTTTGATTTGCATTTCTCTGATGACCAGTGATGATGAGAATTTTTTCATGTGTCTGTTGGATGCATAGATGTCTTCATTTGAGAAGTGTCTGTTCATATCCTTTGCCCACTTTTTGATGGGGTTGTTTGTTTTTTTCTTGTAAATTTGTTTGAGTTATTTGTAGATTCTGGGTTTTAGCCCTTTGTCAGATGGGTAGATTGCAAACATTTTCTTCCATCGTGTAGGTTGCCTGTTCACTTTGATGGTAGTTTCTTTTGCCCTGCAGAAGCTCTTTAGTTTAATTAGATCCCATTTGTCTATTTTGGCTTTTGTTGCTATTGCTTTTGGTGTTTTAGTCATGAGGTCCTTGCCCATGCCTATGTCCTGAATGGTATTTCCTAGGTTTTCTTCTAGGGTTTTTATGGTTTTAGGCCTAACATTTAAGTCTTTAATCTATCTTGAATTAATTTTTGTATAAGGTGTAAAGAAGGGATCCAGTTTCAGCTTTCAACGTATAGCTAGCCAGTTTTCCCAGCACCATTTGTTAAATAGGGAATCCTTTTCCCATTGCTTGTTTTTGTCAGGTTTGTCAAAGATCAGATGGCTGTAGATGTGTGGTGTTATTTATGAGGCCTCTGTTCTGTTCTGTTGGTCTACATATCTGTTTTGGTACCAGTACCCTGCTGTTTTGGTTATTTTTTTGCTTAGGATTGTCTTGGCCATGTGGAATCTTTATTGGTTCCATATGAACTTTAAAGTAGATTTTTCCAATTCTGTGAAAAAGTCAATGGTAGCTTGATGGGGATGGCATTGAATCTATAAATTACTTAGGACAGTATGGCCAGTTTCACAACATTGATTCTTCCTATCCATAAGCATGGAATGTTCTTCCACTTGTTTGTGCCCTCTTTTATTTCATTGAGCAGTGGTTTGTAGTTCTCCTTGAAGAGGTCCTTCACGTCCCTTGTAAGTTGTATTCCTAGGTATTTTATTCTCTTTGAAGCTATTGTGAATGGGAGTTCACTCATGATTTGGCTCTCTGTTTGTCTGTTGATGGTGTATAGGAATGCTTGTGAGTTTTGCACATTGATTTTGTATCCTGAGACTTTGCTGAAGTTGCTTATCAGCTTAAGAAGATTTTGGGCTGAGATGCCAGGGTTTTCGAAATATACAATCATGTCATCTCCAAACAGAGACAATTTGACTTCCTCTCTTCATATTTGAATACCCTTTGTTTCTTTCTCTTGCCTGATTGTCCTCCCCAGAACTTCCAACACTATGTTGAATAGGAATGGTGAGAGAGGGCATCCCTGGCTTGTGCTGGTTTTCAAAGGGAATGCTTCCAGTTTTTGCCCATTCAGTATGATATTGATTGTGGGTTTGTCATAAATAGCTCTTATTATTTTGAGATACGTAACATCAATACCTAGTTTATTGAGAGTTTTTAGCATGAAAGGCTGTTGAATTTTGTCGAAGGCCTTTTCTGCATCTATTGAAATAACCATGTGGTTTTTGTCATTGGTTCTGTTTATGTGATGGATTACTTTAGTTGATTTGCGTCTGTTGAACCAGCCTTGCATCCCAGGGATGAAGCTGACTTGATCATGGTGGATAAGCTTTTTGATGTGCTGCTGGATTCGTTTTACCAGTATGTTACTGAGAATTTTTGCATTGATGTTCTTCAGGGATTTTGGTCTAAAATTCTCTTTTTTCGTTGTGTCTCTGCCAGGCTTTGGTATCAGGATGATGCTGGCCTCATAAAATTATTTAGGGAGGATTCTCTCTTTTTCTATTGATTGGAATAGTTTCAGAAGGAATGCTACCAGCTCCTCTTTGTACCTCTGGTAGAATTTGGCTGTGAATCCATCTGGCCCTGGACTTTGTTTGGTTGGTAGACTATTAATTATTTCCTCAATTTCAGAGCCTGTTATTGGTCTATTCAGAGATTCAACTTCTTCTTGGTTTAGTCTTGGGAGGGTGTATGTGTCCAGGAATCTATCCATTTCTTCTAGATTTTCTAGTTTACTCTGTAGAGGTGTTTATAGGATTTTCTGATGGTAGTTTGTATTTCTGCAGGATCAGTGGTGATGTCCCCTTTATCATTTTTTATTGCCTCTATTTGATACTTCTCTCTTTTCTTCTTTATTAGCCTTGCTTGCTTCTACCAATTTTGTTGATCTTTTCAAAAAACCAGCTCCTGAATTCATTGATTTTTTGAAAGGTTTTTTGTGTCTCTGTCTCTTTCAGTTCTGCTCTGATCTTAGTTATTTCTTGCCTTCTGCTAGCTTTTGAATTTGTTTGCTCTTGCTTCTCTAGTTCTTTTAATTGTGATGCTAGGGTGTCGATTTTAGATCTTGCCTGCTTTCTCTTGTGGGAGCTCTAAGGACTTGCTTTATGAATCTAGGTGCTTCTATATTGGGCACATATATATTTAGGATAGTTAGCTCTTCTTGTTGCATTGATCCCTTTACCATTATGTAATGGCCTTCTTTGTCTCTTTTGATCTTTGTCGGTTTAAGGTCTGTTTTATCAGAGACTAGGATTGCAACCCCTGATTTTTTTTGCTTTCCATTTGCTTGGTAGATCTTCCTCCATCCCTTTATTTTGAGCCTGTGTGCACCTTTGCATGTGAGATGGGTCCTCTGAATATAGCACAAAGATGGGTCTTGACTCTTTATCCAATTTGCCAGTCTGTGTCTTTTAATTGCGGCACTTAGCCCATTTACATTTAATGTTACTGTTTTTATGTGTGAATTTCATCTTGTCATTATGATGTTCGCTGGTTATTTTGCCCGTTAATTGATGCAGTTTCTTCATAGCATCGATGGTCTTTACTATTTGGCATGCTTTTGCAGTGGTTGGTCCTGGTTGTTCCTTTCCATGTTTAGTGCTTCCTTCAGGAGTTCTTGTAAGGCTAGCCTAGTGGTGACAAAATCTCTCAGCGTTTCCTTGTCTTTAAAGGATTTTATTTCTCCTTCACTAATGAAGCTTAGTTTGTCTGGATATGAAATTCTAGGTTGAAAATTCTTTTCTTTAAGAGTGTTGTATATTGGCTCCCACTCTCTTCTGGCTTGTAGAGTTTCTGCCGAGTGATCCACTGTTAGTCAGGTGGGCTTCCCTTTGTGGGTAACTCGACCTTTCTTTCTGGCTGCCCTTAACACTTTTTCCTTCATTTCAACATTGGTGAATCTGACAGTTATGTGTCTTGGGGTTGCTCTTCTCAAGGAGTATCTTTGTGGTGTTCTCTCTATTTCCGGAATTTGAATGTTGACCTGCCTTGCTCGCTTGGGGAAGTTCTCCTGGATAATACCCTGAAGAGAGTTTTCCACCTTGGTTCCATTCTCCCCGTCACTTTCAGGTACACCAATCAAACGTAGATTTGGTCTTTTCACATAGTTCCATATTTCTTTGAGGCTTTGTTCATTTCTTTTTACTCTTTTTTCTCTAACTTTGTCTTCTAACTTTATTTCGTTAATTTGATCTTCAATCACTGATACCCTTTCTTCCACTTGATTGAATTGGCTTTTGAAGCTTGTGCATGCATCACAAAGTTCTCGTGCCATGGTTTTCAGCTCCATTGGGTCATTTAAAGTCTTCTCTACACTGTTTATTCTAGTTAGCCATTCACCTAATCTTTTTTCAAGGTTTTTAGCTTCCTTATACTGGGTTCGAACATCCTCCTTTGGCTCAGAGAAGTTTGTTATTACCAACCTTCTGAAGTCTGCTTCTGTCAACTTGTCAAACTCAATCTCTGCCCAGCTTTGTTCCATTGCTGATGAGGAGCTGTGATCCTTTGAAGGAGAAGAGGTGCTCTGATTTTTAGAATTTTAAGCTTTTCTGCTCTGATTTTTCCCCATCTTTGTGGTTTTATCTACTTTTGGTCTTTGATGTTGGTGACCTACAGGTGTGGTTTTTTGTTGATGTTGATGCTATTCCTTTCTGTTTGTTAGTTTTCCTTCTCATAGTCAGGTCCCTCAGCTGCCAGTCTGTTGGAGTTTTCTGGAGGTCCACTCCAGACCCTGTTTTCCTGGGTATCACAAGTGGAGGCTGCAGAACAGCAAATATTGCAGAACAGTAAATATTGCTGTCTGATCCTTCCTCTGGCAGCTTCATCCTGGAGGGGCAGCTGCCTATATGAGATGTCTGTCAGCCCCTACTAGGAGGTGTCTCCCAGTTAGGCTACATGGGGGTCAGGGACCCACTTGAGGAGGCAGTCTACTGTTCTCAGTGCTGTACCAGGAGAACCACTGCTCTCTTCAGAGCTGTCAGACAGGGACATTCAAGTCTGCAGAAGTTGTCTGCTGCCTTTTGTTCAGCTATGCCCTGCCCACAGAGTTGGAGGCTAGAGGCAGTAGGACTTGTTGAGCTGTGGTGGGCTCCACCTAGTTCGAGCTTCCTGGGCACTTTGTTTACCTACTCAAGCCTCAGCAATGGCAGACGCCCTTCCCCAAGCCAGGCTGCCAACTGGCAGATAGATCTCAGAGTGCTGCACTAGCAGTAATCAAGGCTCTGTGGGCGTGGGGCTCACCAAACCAGGCACGGGAGAGAATCACCTTGTCTGTCAGTTGCTAAGACCTTGGGAAAAGCACAGTATTAGGGTGGGAGTCTAATTTTTCCAGGAAGTCTGTCATGGCTTCCCTTGGCTTATAAAGGGAAATCCCCAGACTCCTTGTGCTTCCCAGGTGAGGGGACACCCCGCCGTGCTTCAGTTTGCCTTCCGTGGGCTGCACCCACGGTCCAACCAATTCCAATGAGATGAACCAGGTACTTCAGTTGGAAATGCAGAAATCACCCTTTTTCTGCATTGATCACGTTGGGAGCTGCAGACCGGGGCTGTTCCTGTTTGGCCATCTTGGAACACCACCCCCCGGCTTTGTTTTCTTAAAGTTTATTTCCTTGAAAAAATCAATTTATATTTCTTTCCACAAAACACTGCCTATGGTGTTAAGCACAGCAGTAGAATAATAAGGTATTGTCTCCACCCCAAGGAAGTGTTAAAATATGTCTTTCTTTTAATGCCGTTTTCTTTTAGAGAGAAGATCTATTTTAACAATACAAGAATAAAAGCAAAGTAGAACAAAATAACAGAAGGTATATAAGAAGTCTTTATTTCAATTTACTTTGTTTTCACAATGAAATAAATGGTACTCAAAATATTTTACAGACAGATTGATTGCCAGGTTAATTTGGTATTTGCCAGGTTATTTCACGGAATGGGTTATCTTTCTATTTGTAACAAGCACAATTTTCTGGGGAGGATCCTTTGAGACAACACAAATATTTTGTTTCTTCTCAGTTTATGCCAGGAATTTTAGCATATATCAGTAGATGTTACCTGCCACAATTATTACTATGGATTATCACTGATACTTAACTTTTTGTCTTAACACTTACTGTGTGATAAGACAAAGCTAAGAACTTTTAAGTACATTATCCCATTTAATCCTTACAAAAACATGTTGAAACAAATAGAGTTATGATGGCCATTTTTTTTTTAAAGGAGGGATTTTACTCAGATAGGGTAAAATTTCCAGATTTGCACAGCTTGTGAGTGTCAGAGCTGATATTTGAGTGAAGACAATATGACTCCAGAGACTGTCCTTTCAATAAGCATAATCTGTAGACATCAAAAAAGACCTCATATCGTTTCTATGGGATTTTTTGGCCAAAAATATTCATAGCCTGATTTTAATTATGAGAAAACATTAGGAAAACCTGAATCGAGAGACATTGTAGAAAATAACTGATGAGTACTCTTCAAAAGTGTCAAAGTCATGCAAGAAAAGGAAAGAGCAAAATCACACATTGGAGGAGAGCAAAAAAAAAGTAACAACTAGATGTTATCTGGCATCTAAGATACGACTTTTGAGCAGAAAAGAACACATGGAAAAGCACAGTAATAAAAAATAGTGAAAAAACCTGTAAAATTTGAATGAAGTCTGCAGTGTAGTTGATAATATTGTACCAATATTAATTTGCTGGCTTTCATAATTGTATATATGATGTTTACATTAGGAAAAGTTGACTGAGGGGTATACAGTAACTCTCTGTACTATTTTTGCAACATTTTAGTAAGCATAAACTTAATTTAAAATAAAAAGTTAAAACAAAAAATAATTTAATAACTTATAAGTTGATTAGTGGTCAAGTTTTTACTGAAATTGATGTGTGTGTTTTTCTATTCCTCTATGGCATATTACATTTGGATCAAAGTGTATATTCTCTGGTTTTAGTAAACAAAGCAATAAGTAATATGCTAGTATTAATTTTATATTATTTTGAAATACTGGCAACCTTTTTAAACAAATGCTTTAATCTTAATATTTTAATGATACAAATTAATCCTAAATAGAAAAGAATCTCAAAACAAGTAATGGATTGAATTTAATCAATCAATTGAATTATACTTTAGAAATACTACCAGTCAAATCTACCTAATCAACAATAAAATTCACATACAAATTTACATTAATTGTTTTCAATAAAAATGAGCCATTGGCTATATCCTCCCAAGACAACAAGGCACTTTGGTATTAAAAATATAATTTTTTAAAAAGTCACATTCAATCCATTATGACGTAGCAATCCTAACCAGATGGGAGAAATTGTGGGAAAATTTCCAGTTCCATTAAATCTATATAAATCCGTGGATTAAGATGAAAGTATACATGGAAGAAAAGGCTTTTTAAAAGGAAAGTCTCTATGAGACATAGCCTGAGGCTTAGAATCTTCTACATCGAGGGTCCAATGACATCCGGGAAATAAAATCCTTCCTAAGTAAGAGTCAGATGAATTAACAACAACAAAAAGTCTATTAAGACATGAATTTGGGCTCAAGTAAGTTCAAAACTAATCTAGGCAATAAATATTTTTGAAACCTTTTATGAGCAAGGCTTTCTTTTTTGCCTTAGCACTGTCAATGATTCATTTCTGCAATCGTGCACAATTAATTACCTTTGTCCCCTAATGCCAAAGATAAACCCTTCTATTAATAATATTAGGTCATTACTTTTATCATTTTTATTATTTTATATTATGAGTCTTTGATAAGTTATTAATGCGTAGAAGCTTTTTAAGTTATCGGAAGGAAGGTATAAGTACTTTTTAAGTCACTGTTCTAAGTAGAAAGAAGACTTTTTGTTTGTTGGAAAAAGAAAAGAAAGATAATATATGCACTACTTTTGAGCTTTGAGAAACAGCCTTTACCAGGTGAGAGGGAAATCTGAAAATACTCTTCAGGATAGAAAATTGGAGGGTAGAATTTCCTCATAAATCTCCTCTTATCAAATAATAAATGACATGATAAATGAGATGCAAGTATACGGATTCTCTGCTCAGAATTCTTGCCACTGGACTGAAAGATTCTATGTAAGTAAAACCTTGTAAGCTTACAAGTCAAAAGCCTTTGTAAGCATTTTTAAAGCCTTCAAACTATGATAGCACTTGTGAGTTCACAGACAACAACTTTGTGTCCTTTTGTTCCCCATAACATTATTAAAACAGTAAATGAAAAGTTGCAAGAGCAGAAGAATGGTCCTAGAGGACATAGAAAACATGACTCTTGATAGAAATATATATATATATAAATGTTTCTATATATTTTAGCTAAGAGACTGATTTCACTCAGGATCTCTAGTGTTGTCACATTTTTCTCTCTAAAATCATGTCAGAGTGAGGCAGAAACAAAACTTAGAAATCTCTTGTGAAATTGTGTTTTAAGCCATGTTAATTTTCCACTGTGAGGAAAATGCTTGAGTAACAGCCGAAGTATACTTATGATTTCTGAAATAAAATAAACAGATCACCAAATCCAAGGAATATACATGTTTGTATATTTCAGTTCCACAGATAACAGTTATTCATCCTGAACAGAGAAGCTGACCCCCTGTAACTTCATAAAAATGGAATACCCTGAGTCCCCTTAGAGTTAAATGCTAGCCAACTTCACCAGTAGTCTGTTTTCCTCCACTGCAGTAATACTTCTCCTGTCCTACATTGTCACAATTGTCACAGGAGATTTGGCATTCAACAAGGATCTCCTAACAAAACCCCTTTAGTGAGAAAGCTGAATGTCAACATGCACGAACTTGTGAGAGAAATGACTGTTCCTAACAAGTTTCTGTTCTACAGGAGCAAGCAGCTATTCAGTGAGAACTGATAGCTCAGGTTGCTTGATACATTAGTGAGCTTTCTGCATCTTGAACGCTGACCCAAATTTCTGCATCGAAATGGAAATTCAAGTAGGAGATCTACAGGGAAATCACTCAAATAATTCACAAAGTGAATTTTTCAAAGGAATTTATTTTCTGGTTACAAACTAACTTATGGCCATTTTTCTCATGATGGAAAGGAGCTCTCTCATTTAGAGTGGACCTACCCCTTCATTCATTTTGTATTCTCTTCTTTCTTAAAACATTTTCAATAAGATTTACCAATTCCTTAATCCATATCGGCAAAAAGGAAAATATGACCTTGTAAATTCGCAGTTTTAAAATCTGAGTCAGTAACCCAAATATCATGCCCTGGCATGGTCCTGGAGAGCAGAATGCAGCATTTTTGACCTTGTAAGAAATTCAGAATCTCATGCCCCACTTCATACCTACTGAGTCTGCATTTTAATAAGATCCCTAGGTGATGTATTGTACGTTAAAACTTTAAAAGCAGTATCTTGCTTTATTACGTTGAAATAAGATGTCTGCTTTTCACTTTGCAGTTGGTAATTATGCTTATCCTTTGATTCTAATTGAAAATTATTTATTTATAAGACATATGTATACGTACATCTGTCCTACTGAGGCTTATAATTTAAGACAATACCAGGAAGACTTATAGAAAAATTTAGGCTCCAACCAGATGTGTACAAATCTTACTTTAATCTTGAAAGGTATATAAATATGTAAAAATTAATCAGAGATTTACTTTTATGTGAAATAAGCCTTTCTATTGACACGTCATGTAGTCTCTTCTCTACAAATTGTAACATAGGCAAAATTACATTCTTTACTTTATGCTATCACTATAAGGGATATAATAATAAATAAAACATGGATTCTAAATAAATATTACTTGAATAAATTATTATGCTGAAGTATAACTCTCACTTCCTTAGATCACAAGGTGATGAAATGCCTTTTCCTGTAATTCTCCATTTAGTAGCCTTATTGTGAACTCTTGGGGCTCTTTCTCTGGTGGGGTCCTGGTTGTTCGTGATTTCTCCTGGTAGGCGATTATCTTTCGCCTCTTCCATCGTATGTAGCACTCTATATTCACACTGTAGTATGTCAAGATGCAGTTGCTACTGTCTTTGCTACTCTTACCAATCAAAACTAAACAAGATATAGTTAACTGGGGTTAGACATGGTTTCGTCTCTTTTTTACATTAACCCAAGTGTTGCTCATATTGAAGAGGCAAAAGATGTTCTTCTCAGCAGGTGTATACCCTTTGATTAGTCTCCCAAATGAACTACAACATTTTAGTCTTTTAAATGTCTCTCAAATAATTCAAGAATTTGAAACACTCAGCAAAAACATTCATTCAACAATATGTGTATGATAAATACCTGTCATATCTAGAGTTGTGTTTAGGTCACTTTTGGAAAATGATATGAACAAGAAAAGAGTTTCTACTTTCAGAGAGGAAACAACAAACATATAAAAGTGACAAACTTCTGGAAGACGGCGATTAAATATCAGAAGGAAATATATAAATAAAGAGATATGATGAAAGAAACTGAGAGTGGGAGGCTATTTCAGACTGGGGTGATGATCAAAATTTCCTAGAGACGATGGTGATGTTTGAAGTCAGACTTGAAGGATGAGAATAGTCTAGCTAGTGAAAATTTCCAAATGAGATTTAAAATATAGCCATGATATAGATCATACATAATATTAAAGGCCATAGAATATGTTTACTAAAGCACCATGTGGGCCAAACGGTTTAAAGGGGAAAGGGATATAACCTAATTTTTTTTTTGTCAGAATCTTTTTCCTGCAGAGCAATCAGAGTGATTATTTTAGAAAGAGGCAAGAAGACTAGTGAAGAAGATACTATAGTACTACAGTTAAGAAGTGCTGGGGTTTGGATGAAGATAATGACAGTGGGAATGGGGAGACAAAAACAGAATTTTATATTTACTGTAGATATAGAAATTAGGAAACTTAATGTATAGGATGACAGAAAGAAAGGGAGAAATAAGAAATGACACACAGGTTTTTAACTTGAGCAACTGTATGATTTGTTTTGTAACTTAGTCAGTGAGCTCAAAGTAAAAATGGGTGAATAAATAAATAAATAAAATTATTAAAGAAAATGTTAATAAACTTATGAAAGTTTCTCTACACCTAAGAATTAGGGTATATGAAAAATGCCTTCACATCACAGAGCCCCACTCAATATTATTTTTCTTAAACTCTACCAAGATGAAGCCAAAGCACCTTGCTTCTTCTTTCCTACTTCTGGATGAGTTACCTCAACCCCCACATCCACACTACCCTCTGAGACATACACCAAGAACTTAGCAATGTCCTTATCCCCTTCCTTCATTTATTAATTCCAATATCCTAGCATTTATTCTCCAAGTAGTCACAACTAGTTCTGATAGCCCTGAAGGTAGATATGCTGAGACATTTTCTAGGACATTTATTTCACAAGATACTACCTGAAAAAGTTACTTTAAAATGTATGAGAACTGTCTCCCAAAATCAAAACAGCAACACATTTTTGGTTCTATGAGCACACACAGAGGTACAATGCTGTTAATCCCTTCCATCTCTCATGCTGAGTGCCCCATATATACTGAAGTGTATTGGTTTCAGATGAAAGGAAAAGCTGTGTGCTGATGACCTGTGGTCTGTAAATAGAATACAAAGGCTTAGTCTTTCCTTGCAGAGAACTTGTAGGAGAAGTGTTGTGGAAAAGCAGTGCGAGATAACGTGAATTATGACTTTGGAGACACCAAAAAAAAAGTGTCACAATGCCTTTCTCTAAGTACATGTGTATTTGGCTATCTTTAACTCCTATGATCTTTTAGCCTAGCTATTCTATCTATTTGTGCATATTTGATATTAAAGATTGTTTTCTCAATTATGCTAACAGTTCTTAAAGTTGAACCCATATAGACAACCATATGATGTATAATTAACTAATGATAATTTACTGCACAGGATGATTTAATTGCTCTTTGATTAGGACATAGATAAATCAGCCACGGAATTCTCAGAGATTGGAATCAATGACTTAATTTAAACAAAAACAATATATACTACCTGATACTTATGGTTTCTGCTATATATGTGACCTTCCTAACTGTCTTTTACAATTTGATGGATTGCTTTATGCTTATTATTTCCGGAAGGAATAAGAAGATCCTGGCAGATTTCTGCCTCAGAGGGAAGGAGCCTATCTAGGGATTTCCCACACAGAATGAGCCGTGATTTATTCCTGAGTTACTTTTGGTCTATGGAACTTCAAAAAAAAGTTTCAGAAGCCTGAAACCTGGTTCTAGATCTACTAGAGATTCATCATGGCTAACAATTATATTTCCCAACTTTAGAATTTAAAACTACAACTATCATAGAATATTATTTAATAAGTTATCGTTAATAATTTTTATTCTAAGTGACAGATATGAGACACATGTCTTACCTGAAGCATATTTACATGGGGACTAAGGATTGTTAGACTGTTAGAAAATACACGTAAAAGAAGAACACCACAAAGATACTCCCTGAGAAGAGCAACCCCAAGACATATAATCCTCAGATTCACCAAGGTTGAGATGAAGGAAAAAATGTTAAGGGCAGCAGAGTGAAAGGTCGAGTTACCCACAAAGGGAAGCCCATCAGACTAACAGCGGATCTCTCGGCAGAAACCCTACAAGTCAGAAGAGAATGGGGGCCAATATTTAACATTCTTACAGAAAAGAATTTCAACCTAGAACTTTATATCCAGGCAAACTAAGCTTCATAAGCTAAAGAGAAATAAAATCCTTTACAGACAAGGAAATGCTGAGAGATTTTGTCACCACAAGGCCTGCCCTACAAGAGCTCCTGAAGGAAGCATTAAACATGGAAAGGAACAACTGGTACCCGCCACTGCAGAAACATACCAAATTGTAAAGACCATCGACACTATGAAGAAACTGCATCAGCTAATGGACAAAATAACCAGCTAGCATCATAATGACAGGATTAAATTTACATATAACAATATTAACGTTAAATGTAAATGGGCTAAATGCCCCAATTAACGACACAGACTGGCAAATTGGAGAGTCAAGACCCACTGGTGTGCTGTATTCACGAGACCCATCTCATATGCAAAGATACACATAGGCTGAAAATAAAGGGATGGAGGAATATTCATTAAGCAAATGGAATGTAAAAAAAAGCAGGGGTTTCAATCCTAGTCTCTGATAAAACAGACTTTAAACCGACAAAGATCCAAAGAGACAAAGAAGGCCATTACATAATGGTAAAGGGATCAATGCAACGAAAAGCTAACTATCCTAAATATATATGCACCCAATACAGGAGCACCCAGATTCATAAAGCAAGTCCCTAGAGACCTACAAAGAGACTTAGACTCCCACACAGTAACAGTGGGAGACTTTAACACCCCACTGTCAATGTTAGACAGATCAATAAGACAGAAAATTAACAAGGATAACCAGGACTTGAATTCAGCTCCAGACCAAGCAGACCTAATAAACATCTACAGAACTCTCCACCCCAAATCAACAGAATATACATTCTTCTCAGCACTACATCGCACTTATTCTAAAATTGACCACATTATTGGAAATAAAACACTCCTCAGCAAATGCAAAAGAACGGAAATCATAAGCAACAAACTCTCAGACCACAGTGCAATCAAATTAGAACTCAGGATTAAGAAACTCATTCAAAACCACACAACTACATGGAAACTGAACAACCTGCTCCTGAATGACCACTGGGTAAATAACAAAATGAAAGCAGAAATAAATATGTTCTTTGAAACTAATGAGAACAAAGACACAGCATACCAGGATCTCTGGGACACATTTAAAACAGTGTGCAAAGGGAAATTTATAACACTAAATGACCACAAGAGAAAGCAGGAAAGATCTAAAATCGTCACCCTAACATCACAATTAAAAGAACTAGAGAAGCAAGAGCAAACAAATTCAAAAGCTAGCAGAAGACAAGAAATAACTAAGAGCAGAACTGAAGGAGACAGAGAAACAAAAAACCTTTCAAACAATCAATGAATCCAGGAGCTGGTTTTTTGAAAAGATCAACAAAATAGATAGACCACCAGCCAGACTAATAAGGAAGAAAAGAGAGAAGAATCAAACAGATGCAATAAAAAATGATAAAGGTGATATCACCACCAATCCCACAGAAACACAAACTACCATCAGAGAATACTATAAACACCTCTACACAAATAAACTAGAAAATCTAGAAGAAATGGATAAATTCCTGGACACATACACCCTCCCAAGACTAAACCAAAAGGAAGTCAAATCCCTGAATAGACATTAACAAGTTCTGAAATTGAGGCAATAATTAATAGCCTACCAACCAAAAAAAGTCCAGGACCAGATGGATTCATAGCCGAATTCTACCAGAGGTTACAAAGAGGAGCTGGTACCATTCCTTCTGAAACTATTCCAATCAATAGAAAAAGAGGGAATCCTCCCTCACTCATTTTATGATGCCAGCATCATCCTGATACCAAAACCTCACAGAGGCACAACAAAAAAAGAAAATTTCAGGCCAATATCCCTGATGAACATTGATGTGAAAATCCTCAATAAAATACTGGTGAACTGAATCCAGCAGCACATCAAAAAGCTTATCCACCACAATCAAGTCAGCTTCATTTCTGGGATGCAAGGCTGGTTCAACATGTGCAAATCAATAAACATCATCCATCCCATAAACAGAACCAATGACAAAAACCACAAGATTAACTCAATAGATGTAGAAAAGGCCTTTGAAAAAATTCAAAAGCCCTTTATGATAAAAATTCTCAATAAACTAGGCATTGATGGAACATATCTGAAAATAATAATTGCTATTTATGACAAACCCACGGCACGGCCAGAATGGGCAAAAGCTGGAAGCATTCCCTTTGAAAACTAGCACAAGACAAGGATGCCCTCTCTCACCACTCCTATTCAACATAGTATTGGAAATTCTGGCCAGGGCAAAAAGGCAAGGGAAAGAAATAAAGTCTATTCAATTAGGAAGAGAGGAAGTTAAAAAGGTCTCTGTTTGCAGATGACATGACTGTATATTTAGAAAACCCCATTGTCTCAGTCCAAAATCTCCGTAAGCTGATAAGCAACTTCAGCAAAGTCTCAGGATATAAAATCAATGTGCAAAAATCACAAGCATTCCTATACACCAATAACCGACAGAGAGCCAAATCATGAGTGAACTCCCATTCACAATCAATACAAAGAGAATAAAATACCTAGGAATACAACTTACGAGGGACGTGAAGGACCTCTTCCAGGAGAACTAAAAACCACTGCTCAAAGATATAAGAGAGGACACAAACAACTGGAAAAACATTCCATGCTCATGGATAGGAAAAATCAATATTGTGAAAATGGCCATACTGCCCAAAGTAATTTATAGATTCAGTGCTATCCCAATCAAGCTACCATTGACTTTCTTCAGAGAATTGGAAAACACTACTTTACATTTCATATGGAACCAAAAAATATCCCACATAGCCAAGACAATCCTAGGCAAAAAGAACAAAGCTGGAGGCACCACTCTACCTGAAACTTTAAACTATACCACAAGGCTACCATAACAAACACAGCATGATACTGGTACCAAAACAGATATATAATGGAACAGAACAGAGGCCTCAGATATAATGCCACACATCTACAGCCATCTGATCTTTGACAAACCTGACACAAATGAGCAATGGGGAAAGGATTCCCAATTTAATAAATTTTGTTGGGAAAAGTGGCTAGCCACATGCAGAAAGCTGAAACTGGATCCCTTTCTTACACTTTACACAAAAAAATTGAAGATGGATTAAAGACTTAAACATAAGACCTAAAACCATAAAAACCCTAGAAGAAAACCTAGGCAATACCTTTCAGGAAATAGGCACGGGCAAAGACTTCATGACTAAAACAGCCAAAGCAATGGCAACAAAAGCCAAAATAGACAAATGAGATCTGATTAAATTAAAGAGCTTCTGCACAGCAAAAGAAACTACCATCAGAGTGAACAGGCAACTTACAGAATGGGAGAAAATGTTTGCAATCTATCAATCTGACAAAGGGCTAATATCCAGAATCTACAAACAATATAAACAAATTTACAAGAAAAAAACAACCTCATCAAAAAGTGGGCAAAGGATATGAACAGACACTTCTCAAAAGAAGAAATTTATGCAGCCAACAAACATATGGATAAAAAGCTCATTATCACTGGTCATTAAAGAAATGCAAATCAAAACCACAATGAGATACCATATCATGCCAGTTAGAGTGGCGATCATTAAGAAGTCAGGAAACAACAGATGCTAGGGAGGATGTGGAGAAGTAGGAACGCTTTTACACTGTTGATGGGAGTGTAAATTAGTTCAACCATTGTGGAAGACAGTGTGGAAATTTCTCAAGGATCTAGAACTAGAAATACCGTTTGACCCAGCAATCCCATTACTGGGTATATACCCAAAGAATTACAAATCATTCTACTGTAAAGACACATGCACATGTATGTTTATTGTGGCACTGTTCACAATAGCAAAGACTCGGATCCAACCCAAATGCTCATTAATGATATACTGAATAAAGAAAGTATGGCACATATACACCATAGAATACTATGCAACCATAAAGAAGGATGAGGTCATGTCCTTTGCAGGGATATAGATGACGCTGGAAACCATTATTCTCAGAAAACTAACACAAGAACAGAAAACCAAACACCACATCTTCTCACTCATAAGTGGGAGCTGAACAATGAGAACACAGGACACAGGGAGGAGACCATCACACACCAGGGCTTGTCGGGGGCTGGGGGGCTAGGGGAGGGATAGCACTAGGAGAAATACCTAATGTAGATGACAGGTTGATGGGTGCAGCAAACCACCATAGCACGTGTATACCTATGTAACAAACCTGCATGTTCTGCACATGTACCCCAGAACTTAAAGTATAATAAAAACAAAAAAAGAATATAAAAAAGAATATACACTGTAAGAGAAAAGAAAAAATATGATTAGTGTGGCAATGGTCACTCAGATTAGTTGCCAAGCCCAAATATCTATGAGCTTATGTTTTATCCTTAAATGTTTGAAGAAAAGTTTTGCTAAAAGAAACCTTCAATGGCAATATTAAGGCATGAGTGACACTGTTTGGGTATCGATTTGGAAAAGTAAAATAATAAAATGAAGAGGAACATTTCTTTGTCACAGGTCAAACACACCTGATTTTCATCACTTGGAGGGTTTCAAAAGTGCATCACTCTCTGACACCTGGAGGTTCCAAGCCTCAATTATCTGGTAGCAGTAATGCCTGGAAGAGGAGGTCCCAGGAGGGCTAAACAGGAACACCGGCAAGGGAGGCCCTGTTGGGAACGGAAATACCCAGTCAAGTGGATTATGACCAGATTCTTTCTAGTGATAATGATAGGAGAGTGATGAAGTGAGATGAAGGAACTTTGACAAACATGTGACCTGGGTTTCAATTCTATTTTATCCACTTATTACATACACTTACACTTGTACATGTATGAATATACATATACAAGTACATGTAACTTGGATGAATTATCTTTTCACAATTCAATTTTTTCAATCCATGAAATGGCAACTATACTGTATACTCCATATATTTGTTATATAAGTTGCACAATGAATATTTAAAAATAAACAAAGATAATGCCTTGACAGTTGAAAGAGTGAAAAAGAAAGCAGTTCTCCTCTCTCCTTCCTTTCTTCTCTGTATAACTTAGTACCAGCGACAAGATAACTTAAATTTAAAAAATGAACAAGAGAACAAGCTTTACATGAACAAAAATGGGAAGAGAGATGATGAAGAAATGAAAATGAACACACATTATGCTTTCCGTAAGTAAATTCAGGGGACAAAGGAGTTAGAGAAGAGGTTAGTTGTTTGTGGAGAAAAACAATTTAAGAAAAAATTGCTAAATGTAGAAGGGCAATAAAAT
This sequence comes from Macaca mulatta, assembly GCF_049350105.2. Classification (NCBI taxonomy): domain Eukaryota; kingdom Metazoa; phylum Chordata; class Mammalia; order Primates; family Cercopithecidae; genus Macaca; species Macaca mulatta. The sequence goes on along the minus strand of NC_133407.1, from coordinate 173,609,500 downwards.
AATTATTATGAGAAATTGCAAAGTACTAAAAAAATTTTGCTTATTATTTTGCTAAGGACATTTAGAAACAATGCAGGCCGGGCGCGGTGGCTCAAGCCTGTAATCCCAGCACTTTGGGAGGCTGAGGCGGGCGGATCACAAGGTCAGGAGATCGAGACCACAGTGAAACCCCGTCTCTACTAAAAATACAAAAAATTAGCCGGGCGCGGTGGCGGGCGCCTGTAGTCCCAGCTACTCAGGAGGCTGAGGCAGGAGAATGGCGTGAACCCAGGAGGCGGAGCTTGCAGTGAGCCGAGATCGCGCCACTGCACTCCAGCCTGGGAGACACAGCGAGACTCCGTCTCAAAAAAAAAAAAAAAAAAAAAAAAAGAAACAATGCATAGGATATTGTCAAGGGAGTTGTATTAAGTCATTTGACAATTATGTTTTCTTCTCTTTTTTGAGTAAGTCCTCCCTTACTCTAACATGCATAAGATATTCACCAAAGTTAGACACTGCATCAGACACTGTCTGTAAAAGAAAAAAATCAGAAGTTTATCTAAAAAAATAAAAGAATAAATGAACATTTATGGTAATTGAAGCCAATCCAAGAAATGATAAATTAGGTATTCAACAAGATATATAGTGATGAGTTCTAATCCATATTTTAGAACCCACGAAGAAATATGCACACACAGACACACATTTGCACACACAATTCCTGGTGTATCCCAGAGTCATGAATTGATGTAGCACATTGAAATAATGACAAATTTATCCAAATGGTAGAAATAGACATTAACATTTACATGAAATTCTTATAATTTCTTCAAATTACAGATTAGGTTAATTCAGACACTCTATTTCTCCTCGATTGTGGCTTAGCCAGAAAAGTATCAGTATAGATGTTTAAAAACACATTTTTGAAAGGTCATTGATGATTCATAAGTAAATGTAAGTGTTTTTCTCCTTTTGACTCATCTCATGTGGTGTAAAATTTCTTTTAATCTTTACCTGAAACTCAATTTTTAAATATATTACATATTTGAACTTTTAAAAAATACCAGTAGTGTAAAATTAAAGATAAGTAATGGGCCAGTATAAGTCAAATTCTACTTTCCTTTTTATTAATAATTATACATTGAATACTTAATTATATTTTATGTTCAATCATACACATCTATATGCAATGATTAAGCTAAAAAGTTGGTTAAAAATGAATAGTGATGCAATTAGAGTACTTCCCATTAGAGCAGTCATCTAAGAATATGCAAATATATGGAGGTATGATAATAGAGTGGGATTTAAAGATAAATTTTACTTGATTTAGGTGATGAAGGTGCATATTAGGTGCATATTATTTCTCTCCTTTGACCCAATTGTTAGCTGAACATGGAATACAATAGTGTTTTGCAGTGAGTATTTGGCCAGAGACAATAATCTTTCTTTAAAAATCTTAAAGAAAATTAGAAATTAGAAAAAGAAAGAACATACAAGCAGTCATCTTTCAGTTGTGCTCTTAGCACAAAGGCTGTTTTGAAACTCAGAAAATACATTTATTTTTCTTAATTTGAGGATGAATATTTCCACTGTTACTTCAAAGTACCCAGTAACATGGAAGCTTTACAGAAACAAGGCAAAAACTAATTTTCATTTAATTTATTTCAGAGGAAACAGTGCTGTATTTGTTTCTGAAATGTATTTGAGTGTCTGTCTGTAGCCTCGCTTCCTGAGCAACGCTAAAATAGAATCATTTTCTGTTGGTGGCTGCAGTTACTTCTGGGGTCAGAAGAGTTAAATTCTATGCTGCTAATAGTGTAAATAAATGAAGCAGCACAGGGCCTATCTCAGGTTATAATGTTATTTTGGTACTTCTGCCAACTTGACCAACACTGGGAAAACAAAAAGAGAGAGAAGGACTTTTTTGAAGAGGCACGTCCTGTTGAGCAACAGTGCCTCCCCAATGTTGTTTTCCTGCCTTCTTTGTTCTGTTCACCTTGAGCAATTATTGCCAGGCACCCCAGTGTTCACCCACTGTTGAAAGTTGCTACTGTTGAAAAGAATGCAGAGTCAGAAATTTTAGAGGGTTTCCTGATGTTTATGGCTGAATTCCAATATTGCTGTGGCTTCTCCATTGCTGTAGTAGTTCTTTATGAGGGTATTTCCTACCAGAACAGCAAATGCATTTAAGTCATTTAAGAAGATTTTAAAAGGGATTTTAACTGAAGTGGATGAGAAAAAAACGACATATCTAGCAATAAATTTAGTACGGAACTGGAGTGGGGATAAAAGTAAAACCAAAAACGTTGCTTTATACATTGAGATCAAATAGTTCTCTTTCTGTCAGGTGTGTCCTTGCTTTCCACCTTATTGAGAAAATTCAAGACATGGTATGCCCACTGCCACATCTACCTTCCTACCAGCATCTGTACCTACACACTCTGGCTTCCCTTCTGTTATCAAATGTATATATTATTCTAGATAAATTTTCCACTTAGATATTCTCTTATACTGAAGGATGTTGACCATGGATTTCTCTGTCTTGTTCAAGGATGTCACTCCAACAATTTTCCTCAATCTCTCCTATGTCAGTCTCTGCTTTTTCTTGGATTGTATCCATCACCATTCAAACATGCCCATATTTATCATGTCTTAAAAACAATTGTCTTGTTCTCAAGTCTGTTGTAACTATACCCTCGTTTCATTGTTCAGCATTATAGTAAAACCCTCAAAAGTGATCAGTACTGTCACCAATTCCTTTCTTACAGACTCCCTTAAATTCACTATAATAAAGATAATATTCTCACCACTTCACTGAATATAACATAACCAAACACCTCCCTGTTACTAAATCCAATAGTTAATGCTCAGTCATAATCTTACTTAAATTTTTAGTAACACTCTTTTTCCCCATTAGTTCACACTCTCATGGTTTCCTATCACCAACTTTTTCTTCTTTTATATTACCCTTTACTGTTCCCTTATCTTATTTCTAACGTTTAAACTTCAGAATGTCCCAGGACTCAGTCCTTGGCCTTTGTCATTTCTCAGTCTGCAGTTACTTATTCAGCCCCACATCTTTAAATAATGACCATGTGCTGATGATACCATGTCTTCTCATGGCTTGATAGCTCATTTCTTTTTAGTGCTGAATAATATCCCATTGTCTGGAAGTACTGTAGTGTATCCATTCATCTACTGAAAGACATCTTTTTGGCTTGCATATTTTGAAATCATGAATAAAACTGCTATGAACATCTGTGTGGAGTTTTTCATGAGGCTATAAATTTTCAAATTATTTGAGTAAATACCAAGGAGGGCTATTGCTGGATCTTATGTTAAGAGTTTGTTTCATTTTCTTAAAAAATGCTGAAGAGTCTTCCAAATGTCTGTACCATTTAGTATTCACACCAGCAATTAATGCTATTTTTGTTGCTCCACATTTTTGCTAGAATTTGGTGTTATGGATTTTGTTTTGGGTTTTGACTACTCTAATTGATATGTAGTGGTATCTTATTGTTGTTTTAATTTGCATTTCCCTGATGACAAAAGATATGAATCATCTTTACGTGTGCTTATTTTCCATCTGTATATCTTCCTTGCTGAATTGTTGCTTAAGGTGTTTGGACCATGTTTCAATCCTGTTGTCCATTTTCTTATGTTGAATTTTAAGAGTTCTTTTTATGTTTTGAATGAGTTCTTTATCAGATATGTCTTTTGCAGTGAAACCATTTTCTCCCAGTCTGCAGGGTTTTTTTTTCATTCCCTTGTAAGTGTCTTTCATAGATCAAAAGTTTTTTTTTTAACTTTATTAAAGTTCAGTTTATGAAATTTTTCTTTCATAGACTATGCCTTTGGTGTCGTATCTAAAAAGTCATTGCCAAACCCAAGATCATTTAGATTTTCTCTTATGTTATTATCTAGGAATGTTATAGTTTCACTAGCAGTATGTCTATTTTGAGTTAGCTTTTGTGTAAGATCTGTTTCTAGATTCATTTTTGTTGCAGGTGGATGTCCAGTTCTTCCAAGACCATTTGTTAAAAAGACTATTTTTGTTCCAGAGGTTCTGCTTCACTAGCTTTTGTTCCTATGTCAAAGATCAGTTGTCTTATTTACATGGTCTGTTTCTGGGCTCTCTATTCTGTTCCATTGATCTATTTTTCTGTTCCTTCATTACTACACTGTTTCTATTATTGTAGCTTTATAGTAATCTTGAAGTTGGATAATGTCAGTCTTCCAATTAAGCTTTTTTTTTCTCCAATATTATGTTGGATACTCTGGGCCTTTCCCTCTCTGTATAAAATTACAAATCAATTTGTTGAGGTCTACAAAATAACTTGCTGTGATTTTAATTGTATTGTATTGACTTCATAGAACAAATTAGGAAGAAATTACATCTTGAGAATATTGAATTTTCTCATACATGAATATGGAATATCTCTCCATTTATTTAGTAATTTCTTGGTTTTTAAAATCAGAGTTTTGTAATTTTTCTCATATAGAGCTTGTATATATTTTGTTAGATTCATACATAAGTACAACAATTTTGGGGGTGCTAATATAAATGGTATTGTGTTTTTAGTTTCAAATTTTACTTGTTAATTTCCGATATATAGGGAAGCAATTTAATTTTGTATATTAACCTTGTATACTGCAACTGCTGTAATCATTTATTAGTTCCAAGAGGTTTTCTTGATGTTGCTGTTAATTCTTTTGAATTTTCTACATAGACAATTGTGTCAACTCTGAATAAAGACATTTACATGTTTTCCTTCCCAGTCAGTGTAACTTTTATTTCCTTTTTTATTGTATTAGGTAGTAATATATTAGGTTCTTTCTGCTTTGAAGGGTTACTAATCATTAACTCAATTTATTTAATAGACTTAGACCTACTCAGATTGCGTATTTCTTCATGCATATTTGTGGCAGAGTTTGTCTTTCAAGGAATTGGTATATTTTATCAAAGTTATCAAGTTTGTGGACATACAGTTAGCTATAGTATTCCATCATTATCCTTTTAGCGACAACGAGACTTAAAGTGATATTTCTCTTTTATTTCTAATATTAGTAACTTATACCCACTCTCTTATTCTCAGTTAGCCTGGCTGGAAAGTTTTTGATTTTATTGATCTCTTCAAAGGATCAGATTTTGGTTTTCTTGATTTTGTGTTTTTAATTTCATTAATTTATGCTCTATATTTTTTTCTGCCTCTTACTTTAAATTAAATTTGATCTTCTCTTAGTTTCATAAGATAAATGCTTTTATTACTGATTCCATATCTTTCTTTTTTTCTAATATATGCATTCAATTCTACAAGTTTCTCCGTAAGAAATGCTATTGCTGCATTCCACAAATTTTGGTAAGCTGTGTTTTCATTTTTATTTAGTTCAAAATATTTTCTTTTTAAAATTATTATTATACTTTTAAGTTCTGGGATACATGTGCAGAACATGCAGACTTGTTACACAGGTATTCATGCGCCATGGTGGTTTGCTGCACCCATCAGCCCATCGTCTAGGTTTTAAGCCTTGCATGCATTAAATATTTGTCCTAATGTTATCCCTCCCCTTGCACCCCAACCCCTGACAGGCCACAGTGTGTGATGTTCCCCTCCCTGTGTCCTTGTGTTCTTATTGTTCAACTCCCACTTATGAGTGAGAACTTATAAGGGACATAAAGGACCTCTTCAAGGAGAACTAAAAACCACTGCTGAAGGAAATAAGAGAGAACACAAACAAATGGGAAAACATTCCATGCTCATGGATAGGAAGAATCTATGTCATGGAAATGGCCATACTGCCCAAAGTAATCTAGTTCTAGTTGCAGGATCTCGGGCAAGTCTTTGACTCTTTCCTCTTTCGGTATACTCTTCTGTTAAATGAGGTATTGAGTAATAAACCATTTACATTCTTTATAATATATATTCTTTCAAACAATACTATGGTTTGTATCTTATGCCTATTACACAAGATTAAGTTGTAAATGTTAGGATTATTGCTTCTGCCATTGTGCAAGGTTTATCTTCTCTTTCTCTCTGGCTCCCTATTATCTTAAGTTGTGTTTGGATAAAAGTACTTGGTAGATAGAACAGAGAGAATCTGGAGGTGAGGGGACTATGGCCATGAAGAAGAGCAAAGACCCATGATGGTTTATCAGATTACAAAATGGAGAACACTATTCAGGGGTGTTAATGATTCCCCGAATGTTTAATGAGCACAGGTTTAGATATAGCAATAGTCAACTGGAGTTTACACCCCCAAAATTTGTTTCTAAGTTGACATGGATTGCAGAGTTGTTTTTCTGTGACCCTTTCCCTATTTGATAAAATCCTGCAAACTTTTCTAACTTCCCTCAAGACAGAATTGAGGTTTATAGATGTGTAAACTTGATTTTTAATACTGATTCCAAGTTAGTATGACGAGCAGTACAAATTAGAGATGGCTATTTAGAAATGACCAGAAATCTTGTATTATTACTTGTATGATACTTTAGCACTTAGATAGTTATCACATTATTATTTTACTTGAGTCTTGACTCTATTCTTCAGATGCATTTATTTCCTGATGGTGAAGAAATAAAAATGGTAGCTTTCTCTTCTCAAAACAGAAATTCACAATTGCCTTATAGGAAAGGTAATTGACCATGACCACATTCATGATCATATTGAATAGCAGCATACATTTTATTTAAAAAATAAACTACTTAGAAACTATCTATATTAAATAGATCTCTTTCACATAAAATTTGACTGATTAGGACCCAACCAGGACCAACATCAAAGAATGTGATTAAATTTCAAACCCGGAAATATCCCTGCTAACCATAGTCTTAAAACTCTAATTCTTTCTTCATTTCCAAAGGCACAATATATATGTCTTAACAGTCTTACTCAAAACCTGAGGAACATGTATAATTTTATTATGCACTTTGTCATGTATCCATTCCATTGTGTTGGAAACTGCTTCTGACACAAAAAATTTGTATATAAACAGAGAAGATTAGTTTAGTGTGTGTATATATCTATATCTATATAGATATATAGGCATCCTCGATTGCTGGTACGTATGTGCTGACTGCTAACCCTATCTTTGCAACAGAACACTTCTACCTTCATAATTTTATTGCCTGCTTCTGTATTGCCTGTCTTGTCATTTCTAAAAGATATAAAAATATTGACTATTTTGTTATTTAAGTCAACAAAGCACATTTACGTTATCTTTATAATTAGAAATTTCTGTCCTCTGTAAATGAGAGAGAGAGACTGAATATTCCTAACCTTCCAAAGTCAGATGTATTTATGTCATTTCTGAAGATAACTATTATTCCCCAAGCCTGTGGTGTTTTCATTGAAAGAGATTACTTTCCCTTGCACAGCTGAGTCCAAATGCTTTTCATTTGGAAATGAATGGCCTGTTCATTTGAATGTTTTATTATGTCAGTGTCTTATAATTATGCTTTAATTAAATAATGGCACAAGATATATACCAAGTGAAGATATTAAGGAGACTCAATGTACAAATGAATTATAGGATGGTAGTGTGTCAAATGGTATCTAGAGAAGTGAATGCATAAGGAAATATTTCAGAAAAGTAAAGTTTTCTTTTTTTTCTTAATTCTGTTATTTTCTAAGATAAATGAATACAAGTTAAGATCTGGGAACACTAATTCAGTGCCTTTTAGTCCAAGGCTGCCAATTCTACCTGATAAACTTTTTTGTAAAGTCAAAATGATACTGCTTTCAGGTTTTTCTTCTTTTGTTTTTCATGAGCATCTGGGCTGCTACTGCTCAAAATTTTTACTGTGTTTATGTGGTGTGAGTCACTGAGGGTTCCCTTTCACTGAATATTCAATTTCTGTTTACTTCAGTCCTCCCTTGTTAGCTTTTCAATATTAATTAATTAATTAAAAATGAGAAATGCTTGTATTACTGTGTCCAATGTACTTTCTTATTCTGTTTCGGCAACATGTGAAAATTCTTTTAGATAGTCAGGAAGGAAGAAAATAGCTATCTTTTCAAATATAGCAAACACAATGCCTATGAAGTATTTTAGCTTTTATTAAAAGGAAAGAAACTGAAGAGTATGCTCCACATTTCCGCAAACACTAAAGGTGTTGGAAGAGTTTCTACTTTTTTCAGTCCCCAAGCTGGGATAATCGCTTCTGTCACCTCAGCCACTGCCCCAGGACGGGAATGGTTTCTCCATCAATTGTGGGTCCAAGGACCTTGCTGCTTAGTCCCTTCACTGGATCCACTCTGGGTATCTGTGTGAACACCTTCAGAATCAAGAAATATCAGGATTTCTGAGACCGTAATATTTCTACGACATAGTATATAGCTCTTTACTCTGTTGTACTTTTTGACACTTAAACATTTTTTGAGAATTTACCCCAGCCATCTAGTTATAGATTTTTCAGCTGCATGTTTTCAGAAGAGTTGTTCCTCTGTTATAAAATTGTCAAAGCTGAAAGCTTTCCCCCTAGGCTTATCTCATTCAAACCTTGTTGTTGGGAGGAAATGGAGCTCCATACTGAGCAGCCTAACATGCAAAATTTTGAATGTCAAGAAAACACACACTAGCATATGTTCTACAGGAGGAGTGGTGAAAACAAACTACAATTCATTGGTTACATAATAGGTGGCAGGCCTCTGCTATTTGTTTTAAGTATAGCATTCTTCCGTTCACAACATTTCTACAAGGTGGTTACCATTATTTCTATTTAGCAGTCTATAAAACTGAGGCTCACAGGGCTTAATTATTTGGCCAAGCTCACACTGTCAGTACCTTTCAAAAGCTGGCTCCTAATGTAAATTTTTCCGACTCTTCACAAAAACACATTTTCATTGTCTAAGGGTCACTAATTGTCTTATGAGATCTTCATTCTGACCCTGAAAATTTTACCTGAGTTATTTAATCTTTCTGATTCTCTGGTATTTTTTCTGTAAAAGGAAAATAATAGTCTTTATCCACCTCAATGAACTTGAGTGAAGATGAAATACAATAACATGCATAAATAGTTTTGTAAATTATAATTTGCTATAATGGCTAAAAAATCTCAATAGTATTAACTATGATATTTTAAATAACAATTACAATTATCTCTCAAAAGACTGGGGCAGTGAAAGTAAGGGAGGTCATAGATAAATCCAAATCTCATTCAGTGCAAATGTGGTCAAAACATGGTACAAAAGCTGTTTAATGATATATTTGCTTAAAATTTTACCCTATATTTAGAAACACCTTTACAGAAAAAAGTTCTGCAGATATTATCAAGAAAAGAAAATTTCAAGGATAATATCAAGAAAATTTTTTAAATTTCTATTTTTTTTAAAAAAAAGTTCAAAATCCAACAGTTAAGGATCACCACAAATAACACAAGTTTCTTGATAAACAATGAACAAAATTACTGTCATCTTGCTAAAGTAGACCATTTCCCCTCACATTTTGAATGAAACTTAGCTCCATCTATGTCTTTCTCTCATTCTTTTTTCCCCTGATTTCTCCACCCAAACCTCAAACATCTGTAAGAGATGCAGTTTAAAACCATAAGCTCTGAATCACTCCCACCCTTCATCCCACTCAAGTCTTTGAATGGCTATAGACAGAAGGACGTTAGCATTGTTCCTGAGGACTGCAAATCTGATTAAAACTATATAGTATCAACTGTTATCCTCAGCAAACTAACACAAGAACAGAAAACCAAACACCAGATGCTGTTACTTACAGGTGGAAGATGAATAATAAGAACACATAGACACATGGTGGGACAACACACACTGAGGCCTATTGGGGAGGGTGGGGGTGGGAGGCAGAAGAGCAACAGGAAAAATAGCTGATGGATGCTCGGCTTAATACCTAGATGATTGGTTGGTCTGTGCAGCAAACCACTATGGCACACATTCACCTATGTAACAAATCTGAACATTCTGCTCATGTACCCCAGAACTTAAAAGTTGAAAGAGAAAAAACCCAGTATGTAGTATTTAGAGTACCTGTCCTCTTTAACTTGTGAACATATTTGCAGTTGTTGAATGGGAGGCAACTTTGGGTTCAGAGACATGTTACAGAGTGAACTTTATTGTTTTTGTTGTACTCTACCTCATAACTCAATCACATATCATAGGTGAAGCTACAGTTTAAGCACCTTTTGTGTGTGTATATGTCGGGGGGGGAATTATTTGCCTCAAGTTATCTTTTAAAAAAATTTTTGAAAATTATTTTAAACAAGTTTTGTGGGTACATAATAGATGTATATATTTATGAGGTACATGACACAGGCATCCAATGTGAAATAAGCACACATCATGGATAATGGAGTATTTGTCTTCTCAAGCATTAATCCTTTGAGTTAAAACAATTCAATTACATCCCTTAAGCTATCTTAAAATATACAATTACATTATTATTGACTATAGTTACCTTATTATGCTATCAAATAGTAGGTCTCTTCTCTTTCACTGTCTCTTTTTCTTTCTTCACACACACACTCTCTCAATAGAGAAATAGAAAGAGATTAGATAAATACAGATTTATGCACATAGATATATAGATATGATACACACATATACATATATATACACATTTCTCCCACCCCAAGTCTAATAACAGTAAGTATGTTGGTTTACAATGATAACTTTTCTCTTTCTTGAGCCTAGTTTCAAAATAATTTTACTTCAGTCCCATATGGCACAGGACAGTTAAACAGTAATAATGGGAGAAGTGGGTAAAAGAAGTATGAGGAACAGATACTCAGACTCAGAATTAGATAGAGGTGAAGCATTACGGAGCATTAGAGATAGAGGGATTATAAGTCAAAATCTATGACATTCTCAGCCCCCATGCCTGGCACATCATACCACACCTCTAAAAGATCAAAACATTGTAAACATGAACTAATATAACTATATTCTGACCTAGCTAGAAACTGAAATTGTACTCTTCAATAACTCACTGGGTTGCCCTCTCTAGTGCCTTGATATTTCGGTTTTATAAGGCTTTGGTATCACATAGGTAACTGTAGTCTCTTATACACGGTATCTAAGGCAGATTTGTTGACACAGTCTACACATTTTATACAGTTATGCATTCTTGGAAACAAAATTCTAGACATCGACATGTTTGTAAAGTAAAAAAAAAAGTAAGAATTTCATTGAAACAGGTTTGTGAATCAAGAAGGAGTTGGTCACACAACCTGGTGAGACACATTTTAAAAGCCTAGAGTAAAGAAAAAAGAAGTTCAGGCCGGGCATGGTGGCTCACGCCTGTAATCCCAGCACTTTGGGAAGCTGAGGTGGGTAGATCACAAGGTCAGGAGTTCAAGACCAGCTTGGCCAACATGGTGAAACCCCATCTCTACTAAAAATACAGAACTTAGATGGGCATAGTGGAGGGTGCCTACAATCCCAGCTACTCGGGAGGCTGAGGCAGAGAATTGCTTGAACCCGGGAGGCAGAGGTTGTAGTGAGCCGAGATGGCGCCACTGCACTCCAGCCTGGGGGACAGAGTGAGACTCCATCTCAAAAAAAAAAAAAAAAAAAAGTTCAAGGGATGTACAGGTTGCTTCAAGTGCTAGGTAGAAAGGTGGAATGGCTACATGTATGTATTGCAGAAAAATATTATGTAGAGAAAAATGTATCATAAAGTCAATAACATGAATGTGATCTGAAGCCATTATGAATCGGTACTCAGGGAAAGAAACTCATCTTCAAATATCCCAATCCAAAGTTATCTTTTTGTTTGTTTGCTTGTTTTTTAACTATACCATAATACATGTGTTTCGCAATGCAGAAACTGAAGTAAAATGAGTTTCACAGTTTAATTTCTCATTCTGCTATTTTAGCTTTTATGGAACTTGTGATGGTTAATAATGAGTGTCAATTTGATTGGATTGAAGGATGCAATATTGATCCTCGGTGTGTCTGTGAGGGTGTTGCCAAAAGCATTTAACATGTGAGTCAGTGGGCTGGGAAAGGCAGATCCACTCTTAATCTTATGGGCACCATCTAATAAGCTGCCAGCAAATATAAAGCAGGCAGAAAAACATGAAGAGGAGACATAGGCCTAGCCTCCCAGTCTACAGACTGATATCCTTGATGAACACAGAGCTAAAATCCTTAACAAAATACTGGTTAACCTAATTCAACAATGTATCAAAAAAATAATCCACCATGATCAAGTGGGTTTCATAACAGGGATACAGGGATGGTTTAACATTCTCAAGTCAATAAATGTGGTACACCACAAAAACAGAATTAAAAACAAAAAGCACATGATCATCTCAATAGATGCTGGAAAAGCATTTGAAAAAATCCAGCGTCCCTTTATGATTAAAAGTCTTAGCAAAATCGGCATACAAGGCACATACCTCAATGAAATAAAAATCATCTATGACAAACCCACAGCCAACAGAATACTGAATGGGGAAATGTTGAAATAATTCCCTCCAGAACTGGAACAAGACAAGGATGCCCACTCTCGGACTCCTCTTCAACATAGTACTGGAAATCCTAGCCAGAGCAACCAGACAAGAGAAAGAAATAAAGGGCATCCAAATTGGTAAGGAGGAAGTCAAACTGTCACTGTTTGCTCACGATATGATCGGTTGCCTCAAAAATCCTAAAGCCTCTTCCAGAAAGCTGCTAGAATTGATCAAAGAATTCAGCAGTGTTTCTGGAGACAAGATTAATGTACCTAAATCAGTAACTCCTCTATACATGAACAGTGACTGAGCAGAGTATAAAATCAAGAACTCAACCCCTTTTACAATAGCTGCAAAACAAACAAACAAACAAACAAAAAAACTTAGGAATATACCTAACCAATGAAGCAAAAACCTCTACATGGAAAACTACAAAACACTGCTGATAAAAATCTAGATGACACAAACAAATGGAAACACAACCCATGCTCATAAATGGGTAGAATCAATATTGTGGAAATGACCATATTGCCAAAAGCAATCTGTACATTCAGTGAAATCCCCATCAAAGTACCATCATCATTCTTCACAGAATTAGGAAAAACAATTCTAAAATTCATATAAAACCAAAAAAGAGCCCATATAGCCAAAGCAAGACTAAGCAAAAAGAACAAATCTGCAAGTATCAACACTACCTGATTTCAAACTATACTCTAAGGCCATAGTCACCAAAACAGCGTGGTACTGGTATAAAAATCGGTACATAGACCAATGGAACAGAATGGAGAACCCAGAAATAAACCCAAATACTTACAGCCAACTGATCTTCAACAAAGCAAACAAAAACAAAATGGGGAAAGGACACCCTTTTCAACAAATCGTGCTGGGATAATTGGCTATCCACATGTAGGAGAATGAAACTGGATCCTCATCTCTCACCTTATACAAAAATCAACTCAAGATTGATTAAGAACTTAAATCTAAGACCTGAAACTATAAAAATTTTAGAAGACAACATTGGAAACCCCCTCTTGACATTGGCTTAGGCAAGGGTTTCATGACCAAGAACCAAAAAGCAAATGCAATAAAAGCAAAGATAAATAGCTGAGACTTAATTAAATTAAAGAGTAAACAGACAACCCACAGAGTGAGGAAAGTCTTTGCTGTCTATCATCCAACAAAGGACTAACATCCAGAATCTACAACAAACACAAATAAATAAGCAAGAAAAAAAAACAATCAATCCCATCAAAAAGTAGGCTAAGGGCATGAATAGACAATTCTCAAAAGAAGATATACAAATCACCAACAGAAATGTGAAAAAATGCTCAACATCACTAATGATCAGGGAAATGCAAATCAAAACCACAATGTGATACCACCTTATTCCTGCAAGAATGACCTTGATCAAAAAATAAAAAAGCAGTAGATGTTGGCATGGATGTGGTGATCAGGTAATACTTCTACACTGCTGGTGGGAATGTAAACTAACACAACCACTATGGAAAACAGTGTGGAGATTCCTTAAAGAACTGAAAGTAGAACCACCATTTGATCCAGCAGTCCCACTATTGGGTATCTACCCAGAGGAAAAGAAGTCATTATATGAAGAAGATACTTGCACACACATAATCATAGCAGCACAACTTGCAGTTGCAGAAATATGGAACCAGCCCAAATGCCCATCAATCAATGAGTGGATAAAGAAACTGTGAGATATATATATATAGAGAGAGAGAGAGAGGAGAGACATATATATCACAGTTTATACATATATACACACAAGCATATATATCACAGTTTATATATATATATCTCATATATATGAGAGATATATCTCTCATATATATATATGTATATATATAAAACACTTGGGAGATAGTACAGAAATATGTCAGCTTCCTGTTCTCCAGGTGGTATAATTGCAAGGGTTACTTTTTTCACAAAATCTATACTAGTTTCTGTTGCTGCTTGAACTAAAAAGCATACTAAGTAGCTAGAAAAAAAAAAAAAGCACACACTGATTATCTTACAATTCTGAAATTCAGAAGTCCAAAACAGGTCTTACTGAACTCACTTACTTACATGAAGTAAATACCTTAAAGTAAGCGTCATAGTTTTTAACTATGAAGATTTGAAGAAGCTATTTAGTCTTTCTTCATTTTATTTCCCTATCATTACAAAAACATCTACAATGCTTGCAACATAGGTTCTGACTCAGTTCGGATTTTTCTAGTTGTAGTATTTATTTCAGTACAAATAGCTAATGTTTTTGGGAAAAGTGTCAGAAACACCACAAGGGAAAAAAAAGGGAAGAAAACCACACAAGGAAAGGAAGGCTGCTTGTAAGAACTGCAATATTGGCCTGGCGCGGTGGCTCACGCCTGTAATCCCAGCACTTTGGGAGGCTGAGATGGGCGGATCACGAGGTCAGGAGATCAAAACCATCCTGGCTAACACGGTGAAACCCCGTCTCTACTAAAAATACAAAAAATTAGCAGGGCGTGGTGGTGCGCGCCTGTAGTCCCAGCTACTCGGGAGGCTGAGGCAGGAGAATGGCGTGAACCCGGGAGGCGGAGCTTGCAGTGAGCCGAGATCGCGCCACTGCACTCCAGCCTGGGCGACAGAGTGAGACTCCATCTCAAAAAAAAAAAAAAAGAAACGAACAAAAAAAACCCCTGCAATATCAAACCAGTGGTGTGATACCAGTACAGTGGGCTTAGTCCTGCAGGAAAATGTTTGTAAATATGATAATATGATGATAGAGCCAGGCATAGTGGTGCATGCCTGTAGTCCCAACTACTTGGAAGGCAAGAGGATTGCCTGAGATCCGGGAATTGAGTCCACCCTGGGCAACTTAACTCTCCCACCCTACATGTTTTATATATATACGTGTGTGTGTGTGTGTACTGTACCTTTGTATGTATACATACATGTATGTATTCATTAATATCTATATCCATACATATATATGTGTGTATATTTTTGTGTGCGTGTGTATGTGCTTATGATAGAAGCAGAGGTAGAAATGATGTGGACATGAGTCAAGGAATGTGGGCAGCCTCTAGAAGCAAGAAAAAATAAGGAAATAATTCTCCTTCAAAGCAATCAGAAGAGATGTAGCTCTACTAACACCTTGAACTGAGTTCAGTAAGACCCGTTTTGGACTTCTGAATTCCAGAACTGTAAGATAATCAGTAATCAGTGTGTGCTTTTTTTTTTTTTCTTTTAGCTACTTAGTATGCTTTTGAGTTCGAGTAGCAACAGAAACTAGTATAGATTTTGTAAAAAAGTAACCCTTGCAATTATACCACCTGGAGAACAGGGAGCTGACATATTTCTATACTATCTTCCAAGTGTTTTCAGTTTTAGATCTACTCCTTTTAGCTTTCATTCCCTTAAAATAAGGAGAAATAACTGCCTTTCTTGGTTATAGAATAAAAGCTTCAGGCATAGATACACAGAAACTGGCAATTGGCAGTTAACCAAGAAAAAGCTAAGAGATGAGTTAGGGCAGGCATTGACAATCTGATACAAGAATTAAATGAGATTATATAACTGAGTATCTTTTTCCATGTCCCAAACAGCGTTAGAAATGTTACCTTTCTTTTTTCTTTCTTTCCTATTCTGTCAAACCCATATTTTTCCTTCAAATCCAGTTGAAATATCAACTGTTTTCTGAAATTTTCCTATTGATAGCAGGCCGAATTGACTTTGCTGAACTATGTGCATCCTTCATAGAAATATAACTATGTTTTCATAATTTATTTGCATGTTTATCATTGCCACTAAATTATAAGTTCTTGAGAACAAAGACCATGTTTAATTGTTTTATTAATTTGAAACTCCCATGTATTGTAATAGTTAGGATCACAAGTAACATTGGTTGAATGAAAGAACTTTTATGTTCAAAACTTGGTTCTCATCTCAGATGGAGATTGCATTTCATAGTTATTTCACACCTGCAGAATTATGTAGGCCTTTATATCATCTTTCTGAGGATTCTAGATAATTGTTTTATTTCATGTCAGCAACTTCACTAAGAAACATCCCCCAAGATGGAGTTGACTTTAGTGGTCCAACATCGTTTCCATTAAAGACCTGTTCCCATTAGTCTCACTATACTTCCTGCCACTGCATGATTACACTGGGTAATAGCAACCAAAATAATCGAATTAGTGTTTGAAAGCATTTTTTTTTAAATTCTGAACATCTGTAAAAATTGAGGCTCTCCATGGAGCTATATTTATTTATGAGAGAAAATACTGAGCTGCTACAACCAGTCAGGCTAGCAAAATGCAAGAAAGTATATATTTTATTCTTCTTTGTTTCCACAACATTTATAACTTCCACAAAGCAGAGAACAGCTGTTAAACTGGCAATGTGCAGTATATTTTGGGCAAGTAGGGCAGCAGGGTGACTAATGTGCACTGTAATGGCATTATAAGTGACTCACTGGAGTGCAATTATCAGTATAGTTGCCACATGCTTGGTTTATGATTAGGTTAATCGGTTCCTTAGCTGATTTCACTCTGTGTCTTCTTCTGGTAAATTTAAACACTGTATTCTTTTGCCTGGGAAACCTAGTCATAGACTTTATTTGTGCTTTTCCCCTGGTTAAATTTCATGTCACTTTCTCTGTAAGTTGCTGTTTTCTTTGGGTCATATTTAACCCCACAGAGGAGTTTGCAAACTAAACCACTGTGCAAAATTTAAACAATGCAGAATTCTCAAGGTATCACGCATCTTAGCAACCAGGAGTCTCTCAAGGGAGCATGCTATTTTTCTTTATTGCCTTTTTTACTCTTGTTATTTATTGCCATTGAGACACACTGGAAGGAGATGGTGTTAATTCTTCACATTAGAATGGGCATCACATAGACAATGTATGGTGCCCCTCAAATTGCAAATGACCAGAAAAGAATAGATTTGGGATCACCCCATGAGTTATGGCCTAATATTGTGAAGGCAATAAAGACAGTGCTTTCAAGTTTTATTTCTTTAATCTTCCTATTTCTATTTAGAAGCAAACTCTAATTTTGTTCTTCTTTCAGCACAGTTCTGATTATTTCACTCCCTTACTCAAAAATCTTTGATACATTTATATTTTACTAGAGTCAATCTTAGTTTTACTGTGATGGTAATCATGGCAGACAGACACTAGGGTGTCCCTTACTTTATCTCTACCAATTGGTGCTCATGCATGTGTTATTCCCTTCTCTTAAATGTGAGCAGCATCTGTAACTTGCTCCCAAACAATGATAGATGTCAAAGATCATGACCAGTTTTTTTCATGATTATGTAATGTTTTGCTAGTATAATTACTCTAGAGATTCTTTCTGGTGTCCAGTGAAGTAAATGGTCATAGTAGGAACACCCATATGGCAAGGACTTGTGTTGGGTCTCTAGAAGTTGAGGGTGGGCACTAGGAGCTCAGGGTGGCTTCTAGCCAATAGTCAGCAAAAGCAACTGATGTTCAGTTTTAAGAGCTGTAAGAAACTGAATAGTACCAACAACTATGTGAGCAGGACACTGAGTTTTTCCCCAACTGAGCCTCCGGATAAGAATGCAACTGACTGAAACCTTGATCATGGCTGTTGAGACCCTAGACAGATAAATCAGTCAAGCTGTGCCCAGGCTCCTGACCCACAGAAATTGTGAGACAATAAATGTGTGTGGTCTTAAGCACTACATTTGTGATAATTTATTACACAGCCATAGAGATTGAATACAGCAATCAATGGCTTCTATAATTTAGTAAACATTTTTAGCTTCTTTCTACATTGACATGTATATTGTAAATTCCTGTGACACAGACTATTCTCTAAATAGTCAATACTTCTTATCTTCAAAATGTGGATATTAAGTAACTCACTGGTGTACAATTGTCTTCACTGTAATGGAGGATAATGAAATGTTAACAAAGTTTTTGTGATTATTCAGTTGTATAACACATGGAAGCAACTGTGATAATTTTTGGAACATTCTAGGCATTCAGTAAATACTAACTTCCCTTCCTTCTCACTTTTTTTTCCTTTTACAAGTAGTCTTTTTTATCCTTAGTCTATATGCCTTTGATCATGCTGGCCCTTCTTTCCAGAATGCCCTTCACTCTCATGTCCATGAATACCCTCTCTAATTGAAAGTCCAGATCAGAGTTAACTTCTCTGCAAAATACTTATCTACATGAATCTTAATTTCACTGTTTTTTTAATTTACTACTTAATAAAAATATAATAAAGTCTGAAATTAAGCTATAAACATGCATAATTATGCTTCTAAAGGAGAGAGAATATGTTTATGAAAACAGCTGAATGTCTATCAAAATTATGTTTACACTCTTAAGTGTTTATGGAATATGATCTTTCTGTTCTCCTCTGTCATCTAACCTCATCAATGCAGGTAAGACATTGGGAAGAGGTCTTGGAGATGTGTGAAACTTCTGTCACATGACACTTCTGTTCCCTCCAAATGCTCAGTCTCCATGTGCAGCTCCTGCTTTTTCTTTTCTTTATAACTCTCTTGGGGTTTTTGTGGGTTTTTTGTTGTTGTTGTTGTTACTACATCATAACAATGCAGTATGGATGGATGAAGAAGCCTGTTTATTAATTTATTTTTTAAAAAGAAACATGAAGACATAAACAATACTAGGCAGGATTGTTGACTGGTAAGGGAAAGAGCGAAGAATATTTTTGTTTTCATCCAATCGTAATATTCTTACTATAGAAACTCACAAAGCCTATGATAGCTCTTCTCATGGCTATACCTTACCTACATTGCTTTATTTCATGTGATTTGTATGGTTTTTTTTCATCTATAAAATGGGCAAAGTCAAGCTTGTTTAGTTCATTCCTTCTGGAAGAAAAATAAGACAAAAATATCATTCATGGAATCAAAATGTCTCATTTAATAAAAGTAGAAATACCAGTTTCTTGACCCTTATCAAGCCTTTTTGTTGTACCCTGTGACTATTGCCTTTAGAACTTAATAAGGCTTTGACATTTAAGATGATCATATTAAATATTTTCCTCTTTATCCCTCAAATGTACCCAGCTATTCGTTTTTCATGAGATTCCTGTAATGTAGCTAGTAAAGTGGTAGTTACGTTAAGAGACATCAGCTTTGGAGAGAAAAAATAATAATTTTATTTAAACTAATTAACTTTTAAAGAGTCATTTTATTTGTTTAGGTAATTTTCCTTGTGGTACAATCTGTTGCATATTGGCTAAGTGCACTTTATTTCATAAATTTTGCACATACGTATGCACTAAATTGAGTGGCTGTCTCAGTGACAGGTGTGAAGATGTTTCACTGTCTGTTCAGTTGTTCCCTGGGGATTTTCATAATATTACCACAGTTCTGTAACCTGTAATCTTGTTATTTATCTCCTCTTCTTTTTGTAAATATATAAATAACTCAATCACAATATTTTTAATAAATGTTATTCTGACTTTTGACTGCTGCAGCTGTGACTTGTCTAGCTACATTTATATCTTAGAATATGAACACACTTGAAATATTAAATAAAAATTTAAAAAATAAGGTTCAGTCTTGTTTAAAGGAATGTAAGATATAGTCTGGTAAAATGTCTAATACTATTCTATTCTTGAATTTATGAGTTGAAGCCAACCAATAAGAAAATCTTACAATTTCCCTTATCTATTTCAGCTCATTCAGGGGGAGGCATGCTTTTATTCTGAGTTAATTTAGAGAACATTTGGCACATTTATTTACAGTTAAATACAATTAGAGGTATCTTAAGCACATGTAATATACTACTCTGTATGTTATTTAACAACAGATTTCAACCAACAGAAAATTTCTTCTGAGGAATGAAATGTTAACAACGATGTCCTTCTGAGTTTTAAATAAGGTAGCTTGTATTTCTCAGAATGATCTGCCTTTCTCCCATACACTGTCCTGTATCTGCCATCATTAACTACAATGCCATATCCATAACACCAAAAGTTTTGTATACATCATCCCACTTAATAAAAAAAACAAGTTTCACTATCAGAAAAACATTCATTGAACTACTCTGTTATAAAGTCTAGAATAAGAGAGAAGTCCACAATCTATAAGGCCATATTAAGATAGTTATTTTAGATAATGGAAAGGTGGAAATACTTGCCTGCCTTATGACTTCTGATCTTTTTCAGACTGTCTTCAAATATTTGAACTACTGAAATAAGGAAAATGTTTACTTTATATGTCCCAAAAGAAGAAAAGTAGGGTAAATGGATAAAGGGAGACAAGTTTTAATATATTAGCAGATTTCCTGTAGGGTGGCTATTGTCAATAAGCATGGACAAGCAGAGTTTAGGAGAAATGTCATAGAGGAGACTCAAGTACCAGTTGAAATGCTGTACCAGGTAACCTTTAAAGCTCCTTTAGAACTTAAGATCCTCTCATTAAAATTATTGAAGAATCAAGCCTTCAGTTTTCAAAGACTAATCTGGTTACTGAATGGTTCCAGAATAGCCTTACTGCCTTCATTAGTCATGTACATTGTAATTTTAGATTTTTCACTGACAATATTATTTTACATGATTAATGAATACCATGATAGATTACAATGTCTATAACAAGAATCAGTGATCCCCAACATAATGAGAGAGTACTATGCCTCATGATCCAACACTTATTAGATATGTTCTTAAATAAAAGCGAGTCACTATCATTGTCCTAAAGAAATAAGCATATAACCCACATGAAGGATGTATAATTTTTAATTTTAGCCTCAAGAATTGCTTCTTTCCTCTAATTAATGTGTCTTTTTCTGACTCTAAGCTTTGTTTTTGCCATATGCCTTCTGAACAGGTAAAACATATGATTTAAATGACTTTTACATTATGCTTAATCTACCCATATCTTGTAAATAGAGAGGAATTTTAATTACGGATATATCAGTCACGGTTCTCCAGAGAAACAAATATATAGGATATAAATGTCTATATACAGATATATTTATTTAAGGAATTGACTCATGTGATTATAGAGGCTGGTGAACCTAAAATCTGCAGGGTGATCTGGCACTTCCTGACACAAGGAATAGCTGATGTGTTTCAAATCCGAAGGCCATCTGCTGGAGAATTTTTCTTGCTAGAAGGAGATCAGTTTTCTGTTGCATTCAGATTTTCAATGAATTGGATTAAATTATACTTGTCTGCATTATGGAGAGCAATCTTTCTTACTCAAATTCCATGATTCAAATGTTCATCTTGTCCAAAAAACAACCTCACAGAAAAATCTGAACCATGGCTCAGGAAAATTGACACATAAAATTATGTGAAAAATGTATCCATTGAGGTCTCCCACTGTGTTTCTTTGTCCTGGAAAATGATCCCTCAGAGTTTCTTTCCTCTCCTTTCCTTGGACTATGTTACTTACAAGATTGGCATAATATAAACTATAATTCTGGGTTTTGTTTCATAAAAGTTTCCACTGACTTGTCACTGTTTTCTTAAGATAACTTTGCACATTGTAATTGTTGGATAAAAAGTTGTATACATCTATCAGAAACCAACTTAAAAAAAAGAAACCAGGTGATTTTTAAATCTTATCTAGGTTGTTGCATTTTTTAGACTCACGCTATTCAAAGTGTCATCTGCGGATCAGTAAGTTTGGGTAGTGCTGGTTTAGACCTCTCATGCTGCCACTTATAGTAAAGATTTTAAACCTTGTATCGTTTTGTCACCTAATTATTTCTATATTTTATTTTGGTTGCATGAAATTTGGTTGCATGAAATTTCTGAAATCCCATTTCATACATACTAATTACATTAGTAATTTTTCTTTTCTTTTTTGAAAAACTTATGCATAATAGGCGTACCTAGTTTCAAACTATATGTAATAAATTAATATATTCATGTAATTTGTAAAGATCAAATGCGTGTACTTGGGTATCCATCACCTTAAATATCTGTGTTTTCTTAATGCTAGAAATATTCAAATTATTTCCTTCTAGCTAGTTTGAAATGTAAACTACGGATGAGAGTTTACAATAATCCTGTACTACTACTGATCTAACACTAGATGTGTCTCAATGTTGTGTTTAGTTTGTTCTCGGTCTTCTAGTCCTTTGAGGTATATCTTTAGGTTGTGTTTTTGAAGTCTCTACTTTTTTGATGCAGATGTTTATTGCCATAAACTTCCCTCTTAGTACTGCTTCTGCTGTACCCTACAGATTTTGGTATGCGTTATTTCCATTTTTATTTGTTTTAAGAAATGTTTTAACTGTCTTAATTTTTTTTCATTCCTCATTGTTTGTTCAGGAGATGCTGTTTAATTTCCATGTGTTCATGAAGTCCGAGGTTCCTCCTGTTACTCATTTCCAATGTTATTCAATTGTAGTCAAAAAGTTACTTGATATGATTTCTACTTTTAAAAATGTATTCAGACTTTTTTATGGCCCAGTATATGATCTACTTTGTAGCATGTTCCATGTGCTGATGAAAAGAGGGTATATTCTGCAGCAGTTGAGTGAAATGGTCTGTAAATGTCAGTTAAGCCTATTAGGTTTAGCGAATAGTTGAACTTTAATTTTTCTTTGTTAATTTTCTGTCTAGGTGATCTGTTCATTATTAAGAGTGGGGAGTTAAAGTACTCTACTATTATTGTATTGCACTCTGACACTTTCTTTTGCTCCATTAATGTTTGCTTTATATACTTGAGAGCTCCTGTGTTGGATTCATAGATATTTATAATTGACCTCTTTATCATTATAAAGTGATCTTCTTGGTCTCTTTTTATGGTCTTTGATTTGTAGTCTTTTTTGTCTAAAATACGTATAGCTACTTCTGCTCGTTTTTGGTTTCTAGTTGCATATAATACCTTTTCTCATCCCCTCACTATCAATCTACTTGTGTTTTTATAACTGAAGTTGAGTATTCTTTAGGCAGTTATTAGTTGAGTTTTGTTTCTTTCTTTATTCAGCCATTCTATGCCTTTTCATTGGAGAATGGAGTCCATTTACATTTAGTGTTGTTATTGATAAGTAATGACTTACTACTGTCATTTGTTGTTTGTTTTCTTGTGGTTTTATAACTCCTTTCTTTCTTTTTGTCTTATTTTATGGGAAAGTAATTTTCTCTGTTAGTATGTTTTTATTTTTCTCTGGTCATTGCTTTTTGTTTTTAGTCAATCTGTTACAGGTTTTTGCAAGGTGGCTACCATAAGGCTTACAAAAAAAAAAAATAATAAAATAAATAAAACCCTGAAGATACAACACATTATTTTAAAGAAGTGGCAACTTATCTTGGATCACAAAGAATATAAAAAGCAAAACTAAGGGGAAAAAATAATTTACACTGTAATTTTATTCCCCCACATTTTGACTTTTAATTTTCTCCATTCATACATTTTTATATCACCCATCTCTTAAAAGGTTGCTGTAGCTATTATTACTTTTGATAGGTTTGTCTTTTGAGCTTCATACTAGAGATACAAGTGTTACTAGTGGATTGCACACCACAATTACAGTATTAGAGTATTCTGGATTTGTCTATGTATTTAATTTGCCAGTAGTTTTTACACCTTCATTGTTTTGTGCGTTTTCTTCACATTGTTGTTTCTTTTCACCAGATTGAAGAACTCCCTTTAACATTTCATAAAATGGATCTAGTGGTGGCTAATTCTCTAAGCTTTTGTTTGCCTGGAAAAGACTATCTTTCCTTCATATTTCAAGGATAACTTTGCTAGATACAGCATTCTTGGGTGGTGTTTTTTGTTTGTTTGTTTGTTTTTCTTTCAGTGCTTTGAAAATTTTGTGCCACTCCCTCCTGGCCTGTATGGTTTCCACTGAGAAGTCTGTTGCCAGAATTGGAGCTCCTTTATATGTTATTTACTTCTTTTCTCTTATTGCTTTTAAGGTCCTCTTTGAGAGTTTGATTATTGTATGCATTGTGGTAGTCTTCTTTAGGTCAAATCTGTTTGGAATTCTCTGGTCTTCTTGTTCCTGGATATTTATCTCTTTCTCAAGTTTTGGAAAGTTTTTTGTTTTTGTTTCTTTGAACGATATTTCTACCTCTTGGTCTTGCTCAACTCCCTCTTGATCGCCAATAATTCTTAGAACTGTTCTTTTGAGATAACTTTCTAAATCTTGTCAGTAACCTTTGCTCCTTTTTAGTCTTTTATTTTTTTCGCCTTTGACTATTTTAAAATAGTCTGTCGCTGAGCTCACTGATGTTTTTTCTTTGCTTGATCTACTATGCTATGAGAGTCTCTAAGGAATTTTTGAGTTCAGCAAATGTATTTCTCAGTTATAATATATCTGTTTAATTTTTAGAATTATTTTAATCTCTTTGTTAAATTTATATGATACATTTCTGAATTGCTTTCCTGTGTTACCTTGAAGATCACTGAGTTTTCTTCACACTGCAGTACTGTATTTTTGATCAGAGAACTCACAAATCACTGTCATGTTTTTTTGCTTTGTTCATTTGGAGAGATCATGGTTCTTGGCTTGCTGTCATTTCTTGTTGATGTATTTCTATGTCTTTGCTTGAAGAACTAGTTATTTACTCCAATCTTCTCTGTCTGGCTTGTTTTGTTTTTTTCATGGATGTATTTT
The DNA here is from genome assembly GCF_049350105.2 of Macaca mulatta. Taxonomy (NCBI): domain Eukaryota; kingdom Metazoa; phylum Chordata; class Mammalia; order Primates; family Cercopithecidae; genus Macaca; species Macaca mulatta. The sequence continues at coordinate 173,584,532 of NC_133407.1, read as the reverse complement.
CTTAGAGTTTCTTTACTGTTAGGTGGTTGTCTCCTTTCTAGCTCTAGTGTCTCAAGTCCAGGTTCACCTTGGCTGTAGTAAATAATCAGAGCACTGTCCTTCCCAAATAGAGAAAGTGCCAAAAAAATATCCCAACAGTATGAAAAGGCTGGCTTGGGGTTCTTTTCCAGGGACCTGTGGAATGAACCTCCTATATCATGGTGTAGCTGAACAGTCTCTTTTGACTGAGTTACAAAGTAGAGTTTTCAGGGCTGGAAAGGTAGTCTTGCCTCCTCCTTTTTCTCTGCTTGTTCTTAGGGGTATTTCTTTCCATTAGCACTTATAATACTTTCTGTGAGTTGAGGCAAGGACAGGTCTCCTGCAAGGAGACACAGGATGGTGGGGAAGCTGGCTGTCTCACTTTTTTCAGTGTACAAACTATGAGTTGGTAGAAAACTTTCTGTGCATTTAGTGTCAGGCAGAATGGGAGGAGGGGAATAGTAGACGTGAAAATCAATTTCTCTTACTATCTGCTAAGAGTTTTTTCACTTCTTGATGGCCTCAGAAACTGTCTCATTTTCATATTTGAATTCTGAAATATTGACGGTAATAATCTTGGTGCTGTTTATTTGGCTTTGGTTTTCTATGGTAGGGAATGAAGTCAGTATGCTTCTATGCTGTCATTTTGGAACATTGGCGGGTCATATTAGAATATCAGCAGTTAATTAAACTGATTTGGAAGGTTGTAGGATAATAAGAATATATATATACTTTAAAATTGCATCATTAAATATATTTTATAATTATTCCAGTTGCTTAGATAGTAAATGATCACTTTGGAAGATGTTAGTGAGCACTTTCCTTAGTAATGTGTCTTTATTACTTTGCAGAAAATAATTTTCCAATGCATATTTCAGTATTATAAAATATTAAATAATCTTATTTTTAAAATCTTAACTACTTTAGTATTTATCTTTGGGAGATGTTATCGAAAAGTTAAAAGTTGGACACAATATGTAAAATAAAATTAATTCAAATGGTTTCTTTCTTGTCCTATTCCAAATATTCATGCCAGTACATTCTTTTAGGTAGCAAATAAATTTGTCAATTCTAGACTCCTTTTTATTACAAACATCTTTGAAGTTTTTGTTAATTAATGATTGGCCTTAAATATTTATCAGAACCACTATAAAAGTTACCGTATCATTTTAACAGCCAAGGTTCTTGCACAAATATTAAGTCACATTTTTGTGTGCAACTTTTATAGTAATCAGCACTCTTCTCCAAAGCTTCTTTTTCTAGTCATTGCTTTAACAAATTTTGGTAACTTATTTATTTTCTGACAATTTATTTTTTAGTCCTATATATGTGAAGTGTCTTGCATAGTAGTGAATCTTCCTTGCATTCCCTTGCGTGAACATAAAGTAAAAATACATGCAACATTAGAAGAACTAAAATATCTACATCATTCATTTTCAATCTTGGCTGCATTTTATAGTCATCTTGGGAGCTTTAAAAAATATAGACGCTGAGGTCCTAACTAGAGGTTCACATTTAGTTGGTGGGATAAATTCTAGGTGTCAGTATTTTTAAACACTTCCCTAGATAATTCAACTTGGATTGTGAATGACAATGTACACTCATATCAACTGTAAAAATTTCTTAGGTTCTCAACTTTCAAATTAAATCAGCGATTAGATACACATTCTAAAATTATTCATTATGAACATTATTTCAGACATTTTTACAGATTTTATTTTATTAACTGTATACTCCATTAATATATTTCCTTCAATACTTAATAAGCTCTTCAATATACACTGAGAAAAATAAGCTGAGAATTTTATTTCTTTACTCATTGTATTTGAATTAAAATTTCCTTGTAGATTGTGCATGATTTGGTAGGTTTGACACATTTTCAAAGCAAGAAACACTTTAGATTGTGGGAAAATTTAAATACCCATGAAATTGAATCCAGATACAAATAAACATCATTATACTATATTGACATAGCATAACTCAGTAAAAATTCTGGGCAAGTGGTATTCATTTTTGTACAGTGCTTTCAGTGTAGTAAGCAACAGTGAGTAAGTTGGTTCGTAATACTACAGTATCAAATGACTTTTTTGTAACTTGATTGGTCTTACCCTATTCAATGTCATTTTTCCCTTTTATATTGGCTAATGTTTAGCTGGCAATCCCATTCTAATTTGTAGGCAGTTTTATATCTTGTTAACACATAAAAATTCATTTATAAAGAAAGAAAAGTTTTGAAAGTTTACCATGAATCCACAAATTGTATAATAACATTCTCCTAAATATAAGTCGGGCAGGGAGTGTCATGAACTTCCAATGAGTGCTGTAGCTCATATTTATATCACCATATTATCATGATTTATATTACATAACATTACTATGCAACTTTTAATTTTGCTTATTTCGAGTTTACAATATATAGTCTATCTTGTTTTCCAATTATTTGATATAAATTTCAGTCACTCAAGGACACTAAAAAAACATATTTTGTCTCATTCATAAATATTCAAATGATAAATTTTGCTTTAGAAAGTAAAGAAGTAGGAAGAGAAAAACTCCAAGAAAATGTGTGATCTTCTTATTTCAACAGTTTTTATTTCAGTATTTTTACTTCAATAGTTTTTGGGGTACAGGTAATCTTTGGTTAAATGAGTAAGTTCCTTAGTAGTGATTGGGGTTTTGTTGCACCCATCACCTGAGCAGTGTACACTGTATGCAGTGTGTAGTCTTTTATCCCTCACCCACTTCCCAAACTTCTCCCTGTCCTCACGTCTCCAAAGTTTATTAAATCATTCTCATACCTTTGCATCCTCATAGCTTAGCTCCCGCTTATAAGTGAGAACCTATGATATTTGATTTTCCATTCCTGAGTTACTTCACTTAGAATAATGGCTTTCAGCTCCATCCAAGTTGCTGGAAAAGACATTATTTCATTTCTTTTTATGGCTGAGTAGTATTCTATGGTATACATATAACCACATTTTTTTTTTTTTTTTTTTTTTTTTGGTGAGGAAAGCAGTGTTTATTGAGTGACCACAACATGCCAGGAACTGTATGATTGCAGTCTCATTTTATCATTTCATAAGTTCTAAGAATTTTTACTCTTGTATCCTTTCTATTTAAAAGATTTTTTGAAATGAGATTCCAATAGAGAATAATATTCAAGCTGACATACATATTAAGAGTTTAGTCACAGTAGGGAGTTTGAAAAGGACAAATATTTATAAAAAAGAATATAGGAATTACTTACAACCCCATTCAAAACAACCACAACAATTATTTAATGTAACTCCTCACAGCAATGTTTTTCCCCATGTTAAACTCCTTTGGATTTAAGGTTGCTTTGTGGTCTCTCATAGAGTTTAGGGTCCAGAATGGGTCCCTTGCTCTGAGATCTGAAGACCCCCAGGAACTAACGCCACTGCCTCCAGCTTTTTGTTTTGAAGTTCAGAGGTACATGTGCAGGATGTTTGTTTTGTTTTTTGTTTGTTTGTTTTGCCTTGGTTCTCTAGTTGTTTTATTTGTGATGTTACGTTGTTGAGATCTTTCTAGCTTTCTGATGTGGGCATTTAGTGCTATAAATTTTCCTCTTAACATGCTTTAGCTGCATCCCAGAGATGCTGGTACATTGTTACTTTTGTTCTCATTAGTTTCAAAGAACTTCTTGATTTCTACCTTATTTACATTATTTATCCAAGAGTCATTCAGGAGCAGGTTGTTCAGTTTCCATGTAGTTACGTGTATAACACACACAACTTGGTTGATGGGCACTTACATTGGTTTCATGTTTTTGCAATTGTGAATTGTGCTGCTATAAACATGTGTGTGCATGGGTCTTTTTCATGTAATGACTTTGTTTTCTTTGGGTAGATACCTAGTAGTGGAATTGCTAGGTTGAATAGTACTTCTACTTTTAGTTTTTTAAAGGAATCTCCATACTATTTTCCATAGTGGTTGAGACAAAAGAGAAGCCTCACTTTGTGTAATGATCTTTGGCTTCTGAAGCTTGGCTAAAACTAAAAACCATAAATAACTCCTCATATGCAAACCATATCTGAGAAAACATATTAGATATTCTAAAAGAAAAAGAAAAAACACATTATGAAAGCCAACTGCATCCTGAAGCAAAAAGTATCATGAGGATTTTGCCATATAATTTTGCCAGACTTTTTTTAACCTTGTTATTTTGACTAATAATGTATTTCCTCCTTGCTTCTATTACCAGAATTACCAATATTGTGCTCTAAAATTTGTTTTTTTCTAACACAGGAAAATAATAATATCTTACCACTTGAGAGGCTTAAACTACTATTATATTTCTTCATTAAGTACAGGAAAAGTTCAGGGAAAAAAGGAAAGTAAGAAATTTTGATGATAATAGAAATTCACTGCTTGGAACTAGACAGTTTTAAGAAATTCTGTTTTAAATATACATAAGCAATAGCATTGTTGAGGGTTGCCTCATGAGTGTTAACTTCTCTAAACCACTAAGTGGAGACTTTATCCACCTAAGTGGCCTTTAGATTCCTAGAAAAAAACGTAAAATGGCAAGAGGGAGACAGAGAGAGGGAGACAGGTCAAACCACACATTTGATGTGCAATGCTACCAAAAAACCCCAAAAACCATGCTTGAATGCAGGTGGATAATGTGAACAGGGAGTGATATATCACAATGATTTACAACTACCTCTGCCTTGTATCCATTAGATGTCTTTATATCTTCATGACTAATAGCAACCACTAAGTTGCTATTAATTTAAGTATAGTTAATTTACTTAATTTAAGTATACTTAATAAAAAGTACTTAAATTAAGTATTTTTACTTAGTTAATGGGACACACTATAGTCTTGAGGCTGCAACTGATAGTTATCATATTATTCTTCACCACCCAGATTTCACTTAATCACAGCCAGAATGTCAGCTGATCAAGGTTATTTGCTTAGAGTGGGGAGGGGAGTGGGGGGCACTGGTGGTTCATACTTTTATTGCTGTGTGCCTGATTTTTGATTGCCTTGATCTTGCTAGACTATGCTGATACAATTGCAAATTTGCTTTTATCACTGATGATAGAACACCAAAGATTATATGAGTGATGCTACTGATTTATAGAAATACTCTTTCTTACCTCTATTGTGTAAGAACAATACTGACTTATTTGCCTACTGTCCACTGGTGTGAATAAGTGACCAGATAGTGGTTGAAGCTTTAGATTCACTGAAATTCTTGATAGTATCATGTCACAACACTATAACTTGTATACCTGGAAAGACCACTTATCTAACATTCTAGAGTTGTAGGGAAGAGAAGCTTGGATTATAAAGTAGCTTCCAGAAAGTGATGGGGAAAAGGGCCAATCTAACTTTCACTTCTTGTTTTGTAGACTTAGAATATTTTCTTTTATTTTGATTTTTCTGAGATGGAGTCTCCCTTTGTCACCCAGGCTAGAGTACAATGGTGTGATCTTGGCTCACTGCAACCTCTGCCTCCTGGGTTCAAGTGATTCTCCTGCCTCAGCCTCCCGAGAAGCTGGGATTACAGGTGCACACCACCACGCCTGGCTAATTTTTGTATTTGTAGTTGAGATGGGGTTTTACCATGTTGGCCAGACTGGTCTAGGACTCTTGGCCTGAAGATATCTGCGTGCTTCAGCCTCCCAAAGTGCTGGGATTACAGGGGTGAGCGACTGTGCCCAGACAGCATAGTTTACCTTTTAAAGCAAAAGTTTCATCTTGTTTAAGAATACCTCAAGCCTGTAGTTAATGACACTTTTCCTATACCTTACATAAGTCTTTACCAGGCCATGACAAGATTCTATCAATCTATCATTTTTCAGATGATGTAATATACATTCGATTGTAACAATGGATCCTGTGTCAATTGTTACAACTCCTTTATTACAAAATGAGTTCCCTGGTGGATGATTATGTTGCATGGAATCCTATGTTGGTAATTCAGACACTGTATAAGCTCTTAGATAGTGGTGGCAGCAAAGGCATAATGGACTAAAGAGCAGATTAATATTTGGAATATTAGTCCATTTCAATAAGAACAAGCCAATGGTTCCTTCCAGGATGGAGGAGGTTTGATATAACTGACTTGCCAACAAGGGGCTGGCTGGTCTCCTTAAGGAATAGCACCATACTATGGGTTTAGTAACTGCACTAACAAGTAGGGTACTCAGCTATATTTCCACCTGACTGGTCTCATTGAAAGGCCCATGGATAGTCTATTTCTAGCACCATAGCTGCGGTACTCATGAGCTTATTGAGCAAGTAGGGAGTATGGGTGGGTGTGAAGGCAGAGTCTTGCTAATATTCACTGTCAAGTGATTCTCTCCAACTGGTGGCTGAGACCCTCTGCTACCATGGCTTCTCTGATAGTCACTGACCTGAGACACAAAGACTTTTGGCCCATTTCCAGAGGTTCATACTCATGCTTCTGCCTCAGATTTTCTTGTCTTTAATCTTCCAATATTGCTACTTTGAGGTCTCAATTCAACAACTCAAAACACTTATCATGACCCAGGAGTATTACATACACACATGCACACACATATATGTATTTATAAAGAGAGAGAGAAAGAGAATTTTACTTGAGTCTACTTTTTGTAGACATAATGATCAAATACACTGATCTACTTCCTGAGAAAAGTTTTCCTCATTGCTATTATCAAAATATCTATCTATCACAGGTGAAATTGTGTGAAACAGAAGTATGTTTTTATTCTTACAAACATACAGAGATGATGCATCTATGAACCAGGACAGAGTTTTATTCTTCTCTGTCCATTTATTGAAGATCACTTCCCCATCACCTTATGAAACCTTAAGTGTAAGCTGAAAGAATTTATAATGCAACAACGATAACAACATGATTGGTTTGGGCCAAGTATTTATGTTATATACTTTTAGCTTCTAGATCTGCATAGGGGCCATATCAAATGTATCATTTCCAACATATGAAAGATGGGTGCTGCTCCTGCCCAACAATGTGACTTGGAAGACCTGACAGTATCAATTTACAATGGACAGCTCCAGTTGCATAGTCACTGATGTCTGAGTCAGCGCCTAGGCTGTAATAGGCCCCAGGAACCAACAGGAGCTTCTTTTCAAGCAACTGTAAAAGAAAAAGAAATTACACCCAAACTTGAGAGTGTAGTCTGAAAATTTCTTACTTGGATCTGGCAGAGACTCCACAATGCATCTTTGTCTACGATGAGTACCTCTGGTTTACCTAGATCTACTGGATTATATGGCCTGAGTAGTAAGACAGTTTATACCATAGCCTAAATCTGGCACAAAGCCCATGCTTGCTTTGGGTCCCACCTAAAACTGGAATCCTTTTAAGTCACACAGTAAAAGGGTCAGAGTACTAGTTTTAAGTGTGTTGTGTCTTGTCTCTGAAATCCAAAGCAGTAGACCAAGAGCTATGTTGTTTTAGTGGTATGGGATACAGGATATAGTAGCATATTCTATTCATGGAGAGGATATCCTCCAGATCATCGAACTTTTAAAACTTCACTGACATGTCAGGCCCTGAATATTTGAAGGGTTTGTCTTCAACCATCTGTCATGCAATGTGCCTTTATGGGTGGTATGGTTTGACTCTGTGTCCGCACCCAAATCTCATTTTGAATTGTGATCCCTATGTGTCAGGAGAGGCATTTGGTGGGAGATAATTGGATTATGGGAGCAGTTTCCCCCATGCTATTTTCATGATAGTGAGTGAGTTATCAGAATATCTGATGGTTTAAAACTGTGGCACCTACTCCTTTGCTTTTTCTCTCCCCTGCCATCATGTAAGATGTGCCTTGCTTCCCCTTCATCTTCCATGATGATTGTAAGTGTCCTGAGGCCTTCCCAGTAATGTAGAACTGTGAATAAATTAAACCTCATTTCTTTATAAATTACCCAGTCTCGAGTAGTTCTTGATAGTAGTGTGAACACGGACTAATAGAATAGGCCAAGGTACTTGCTACTCATCGCTCTTCAGGTCCAATGAACATATCCTCTCATTTGCAGTGACATGGATAAACCTGGAGACCATTATGTTAAATGAAATAATCTAGGCACAGAAATACAAATACTGCATATCTCACTCATTTTTAAAAAAATGGAATTGGAGGGCCAGACATGGGGGCTCATGCCTGTAATCTCAGCACTTTGGGAGGCCAAGGCAGGTGGATCACGAGGTCAGGAGATTGAGACCATCCTGGCCAACATGGTGAAACCCTGTCTCTACTGCAAATACAAAAATTAGCTGGGCGTGGTGGTGAGAGCCTGTAGTCCCAGCTACTCAGGAGGCTGAGGCAGGAGAATCACTTGAACCTGGGAAGTGGAGGTTGCAGTGAGCCGAGATTGTACCACTGCACTCCAGCCTGGGCAACAGAGAGAGACTCTCAAAAAAAAAAAAGAAAAAGAAAAAAGAAAATGGAATTGGAATTTTTACAGAATTGATCCCATAGAAATAGAGAATAGTGGAATGATGGTTACCAGAGGTTGGCATGATTGGGGAGTAGGGGAGATGATTGTCAGAGTACAGAAAATTACAGTCAGATAAAAGGAAAAAATTCAAAAACATATTGCACAATATGATAACTATTGTAGTTAATGGTGGTATACTGTATTCTTGAAAAATGATGATAAAGAATGTTAAGTGTTCTCACCACAAATCAATAATTTTCATTTTCTTCAACTGTGTCTACTCTGCTGATTATCCCATCTAGGCAGTTTAAGTATCAGTGACTTTTTTTTTTTTTATCATAGAGTTTTTAGAATTTTAATTTGTTTCTTTTTCAGGATATTTTTGTAGATCTTATCTTAGGACTTTTGAATTACTTCTTTGCTTATCAGTTTAGACAAGTGTATTTTACTTTCTCTCGTAGATTGTTGATCTCTTTTACCAAATTTTTGGCATTTTTAGTTATGTTATTTTCCTGTTAGATGATCCTTTTTATGATGCATTTTTCTCTTGTTTTGTAATGTTTTGTTTAATGTTTTGAACACATATCTAGCGAGGCTTTATTTCATTTCTTATGGCTGTAGGATACTCTTTTGTATTTTTATTGGTTACCCAGATCCCAGATTAGGACAGACAAGCTTCTTTGTCAACTCCTTGTGATGCAGACAATTTTCTCTGTGAGTCTTTCATAGATAAAGTTTATGAAGGGGTAACATTTCAAAATTCCAATCTCAGGGATAAAGTTTATGAAGGGGCATCATTTCCAAATCCCAGTCTCACAAAAGTCCCGGTCCTCACCTTCTGCTATAGTATGAGTATTTAACTCAAAATCTTAGGTTACTAAAGTTGAATTCTTTCCTGCTTCTCCACCCACAATAGCCCTATAGTTGCGTTCCGTTTTGACTTCTCTGGTTTTCACTTGTCTCCGCATTTATGTAACCTAGAGATTCCTTTTCTTTGTTGAGAGCTGAATTTTGTATCTTGAAGAATGTTTATTATCCACATGTTAATTAATGCACATTAATTCTAATTCTTATTTCCACATGTTTTTAAAGAAAGTTTAAAAAGAATTTGATGTTCCATATTTCAGGAAATGTTTATAGATGATTGAAAATTTTACATGTACAAAAACACGAAAATTATAATATAATATAAATCTTTATACACTTATATCCAATATTGAAAATATTGTTTTGTCTATATCCTACTCGTTCTTGCCCACATTATTTTGGACATGTTTCAGACATGAAATAATTTCACTCACAAGTATTTCTGTATATATATCTGAAATAAAGGAATTTTTCTTTGGTAACACACAATATTCATATCACATTTAAAATTATTCATACCTTATCTTCAAAGATCTTATTATCACATATATGTATGAAACAAACATTTTACAAGGGTATTTTTTAAAGAAACAGAATCATCTGTGCTGTGTAGTTTTATACAGTGTAATTTAACTTATACCTCTGATGTCTCTATTTTCTGTAAGTTGGATCTACAGCCATGATCTCATTTGTGTTCAATTTTTTTTTTTTTGCAGTAATACTTCTTAGGTGATGTAATATTCTTTCATCAGGAGACATATGGTGTCTGGTTGCCTCTATTTCTATGATATTAGCAGCTGTTCATGTTTAATGACTAAAGCCATTCATTAAATGGGATTTGCTAAATAATGATATTCTAAATTTAACATTAATTCTTAACTTAATAGCTGAGATACTTCTATAAAGAGCAACTTTTCCCTTGTGACAGAATGTATATAGGAAAGCAGGATTGAATTTATCACTTAGTTAGTAGTTTGCAGAATAATGTATTTTTTCCCTAGGATTAACCTTCTTAATATTTGATAAACTCATGGTTTTAATCATATATGATGTGTTGTATATATCATGATTGTTGTTGCTATTAGCATCAATGAGAACATCTTCACCAGGAAAAATAGAAATAGAATATCATGTAATTATCTGCTTGTTTTATTTTACATTACAGAATAAAAATTTCAAGTAAAAATACCATCAATATCCTACCATCTACAATATAACTACTAAAGAAGAGTTTTTAAATTCTTTTGTCCTGGCCAGGCACAGTGGCTCATTCTTGTAATCCCAGCACTTTGGGAAGCCAAGGCAGGTGGATCACTTGAGGCCAGGAGTTTGAGACCAGTCTGACCAACATGGCAAAACCCCATCTCTAAATATTAAAAAAATACAAAAATTATTGTATCCCCATGAAAAAATACAAAAATTGTTGTTTCCACATGGAAAAATTCAAAAATTATCTGGGCATGGTGGCATGTGCCTGTAGTTCCAGCTACTCAGGTGGCTGAGGCAGGAGAATCGCTTGAACCCAGGAGGTGGAGGTTTTAGTGAGTGAGCCAAGATCAGGCCACTGCACTCCAGCATGGGCGACAGAGCTAGATGCTGTCTCAAAAAAACAAAGAAAAAAAATTCTTTTCTGCTTATGCTATAATTCAGTACAGATATGCAAATTATCATGTTCTTTTAATTCACTTAGAATAGATCCTTTCTGTATTGATATATCACGAACTATATGCAAATTTAGATTTGTTTGTTTTGTTTTCATTTTAGAGATTTCTTTCTTTTTAAAATGCAATTTTGTTTTATGTTCATAAAAATATTAGAAATTTCAAACTTAAATATCTAAAGCAATATATCTTCAAAGAAGTTCTATACATGCCTCCTGTATTGCCACCTTTTTAAATAGCCATCTTTAAAATTTTATGTATATATATTTATGTCTTCTGATTTATTTTAAAAAATGAGAGTGTACCATATACTTTCCTCAACTCTTTTTCATCTTAATAATATATCTGGGATATTGTATGGCCTAATAACAGAAATATTTATTCTTTATTATAATTGAAAAACATGCCACCATGTGGATTATGTTTATTCAACCATTGTTCATTCAACCAATGCCTTAGAAATAAGAGTTTTTGAGCAGACCGTTTAAAATGCACGTTGTTACACACATAGTAGAGTATTATTTTTATTTCATATTCTGGATGCATTAATTTCTACATTAATTTCTATTAATGTAGTCTAAGTATTGAGATTAAAATTAGTAACAATAAAATTATCTCTTACAGTAAATATCATTGGATGTTGCATAATCTTATTAATCTCATTCTAATTACTTGAAACACATCTAGAAATTTATATATAGTTTTGTTATATTTCACTTTTTAAAGCTAAGCCCATATTTTTAGGTTAAAAAAAACTTTCAAAATTTTGAGTTTTGTATCTATTAGGTGTGGACAAATTACAAATTTGACGAATACACTTTCTATTATTTCATTAAAGTATTTGGTAAAATTGAAATACATTTCCAAATCAAATATATAACCTGAGAATACTCTTAACAGTACTTCTGCCTGAGACACTGACCATCAGTCAGTCATATTAAGGGTAGTTTTCAGTCAGAAATGACTCAGCAGGAACATTACTCTCCCAAATTATAGTATTTCTTTAAATATTCCTCAGAGTAAGTAGACTTTTTAAAAGTATTTAGATTTTTTAAAATCTAAAGTATATACAAAAAATTAAAATTATGCCATGAGTGTAAACAGATTTGAATCTAGAAATAGCAAATGTCTAAGATATTAACAAAATATCGACTGAACAGACCAGGTATTGCCAAACATCTGGAAAACAAGATGCATTAGTTGTAATATCCTAGATTTTTATAGTGCTTTTACATTTACCTAGCACCCCCTTCTCTAATTTACTAGACCCACATAACAACTCTGCAAAGAAAAGGGCAAATCCAACCAACCCCATGGGAAAACTCTAACTGAGAAAGGAACAACTTTCTGTAGTGAATATATTAATACAGTTAGTTAACTGATGGGCAAATTTTACTACTCATCTATTCTAATTTCATGACAAATGTCACAAAAAAGCCAGATAAATAAGGGCAAGGCTCTGTGTCATTTTGTGAACCTGTGTAAAGCCAGCCTTTAACTGGCGTCTTAAAGAATTATCTGAGGGAATCTGAAAACTGAAGCCCTGAAAATAGAGTTCATATTAAATTGACTCCAGTATCAGCTACTGTTTTTTTTTTTTTTTTAAATAGAGACAGAGTCTCGCTCTGTCACCCAGGCTAGAGTGTAGTGGCATGAACCAACTAATTTTTAATTTAATTTTTATTTTTGTGGAGATGGAAAGGTCTCGTTATGTTGTCCAGGCTGGTCTTCAACTCCTAGCCTCGGGTAATTCTCTCTCTTTGGCTTCCCAAAGTGCTAAGATTACAGGCATGGGCCACCATACCTGGCCAACTAAGTTTCTTTTTCAGCAGCAATTATAATTGATAAGATGATGAACTATACACACACACACACACACACACGTATTGAACGGGAAAATACTAAACAGTAACATAATTTCAAGTCAAGACTCTTTTTTTTTTTTTTTTTTTTTTTGAGGCGGAGTCTCGCTTTGTCGCGCAGGCTGGAGTACAGTGGCGCCATCTCTGCTCACTGCAAGCTCCGCCTCCCGAGTTTAGGCCATTCTCCTGCCTCAGCCTCCCGAGTAGCTGGAACTACAGGCGCCCACCACCACGCCCGGCTATTTTTTTTGTATTTTTTAGGAGAGATGAGGTTTCACCGTGTTAGCCAGGATGGTCTTGATCCTCCTGACCTCGTGATCCACCCACCTCGGCCTCCCACAGTGCTGGGATTACAGGCTTGAGCCACCGCGCCCGGCCAAGTCAAGACTCTTAAAACCACTACAGTTAGATACTATGCTGGAATTCAAGAAAACCGTATAAAGAATTTGTAAAAATGAATTTTATTCCCCATGATCATGAAACAAGCTGAGCTTCTAAAGCTATTTTGATCCTGAGCTATGGTAAATTAAGAGTGTAGAGGTGGAATGTGCCCAATAAATCATCCTACAGAAACGTGAAAGTGTAGAATTCCCCAGGAAAGCAGGCACAGGCAACAAATACTCAGCCTGATGGTGGCCTCTCTTGTATCACCTGGTAATACAGTGAAGGCAGAGACCCGTCCAGCTCAAAGAAGTCCAGGATTTTGGTAACTTCAGGATTCCTGCTGGTGTCATGCTGACAGCTGATGTGTCTCAGTCCAGATAAAACAAATAGGTTTCCATAACATTTTATCTGGGTTAACTTCTCTCGGCTATTTCTTCTCACCTTGGCGCCTATTCTTTCTCACCAGAACGACCTAAATGCAATAATAAAACAGGGTGGCTGTTATCAGCAAAGGAGATGAAGTAGGATTTCTTCTCATTCACTCATTATTAGCCATTGAGATGCCCAGGTGTTGGCCAAAAGTTTCTGAAAGCCTCTTCCATTCCGGCTGTCTTGAATCAATAGCTTAAGGGGTGTGCACATCCCCCTCAGTATAAAATCTCAATAGATAAGCACATTGAGTACATCGATCCAATGTTGCAAATATAAAAATTTCAATTTTACTCATAGTCTGATGACAAACCAACAATAAACTATTCCAAGAAAAAGGGAGTATAAAGTAGTGAAAGCCATAGCAGTGATTATGAAAGTCACTTTCTTAGAGAAGTAAGAGCGATATAGAATGAAGGCCAAACTGGCAATATGGGTTTAAAGCATTTTATACCTTTGTTCCTTTAACAGTAAGCCCAGTGTATTTTGCTCAATTCCTGTTTGAGTGATTGATTATTTTAAGCCCCATAAGAAGAAAAAATTAACAATTGACCAGCATGGAAACCTATAAAGAGTTGCTAATATATGCTAATATATGAGTGAAGTGTAAGTATGTAAATAAGCAATATGGGAGATTTAATTAGAATATTCTGTGATTCTCAGGTCTTTATCTATGAAATGGAGATATAATATCCTGAAGGTTTGCTGAGATTGTTATGTTATAAATAATACCTAGGGTTCAACTGATATTAAATACATAGTTACTATTATGATTTGTAAATTGTAGTAGTAACTATTTGTTTAATATCAGTTGAGAATTCAGATAAATTTATGTAGAAAAGGAAGAGTGATGGTAAAGCAGATGTCCATGTGACTCCAGAGCTATTAAACTAAAACACAAATGTGATATATAAAGGAATTAAAAAGAGTGTTTACGTTTGTTAGATTTTCTTTCTCTTGCTCCAATTACAGCTTTTTCTTATCCATTGATAAAATACATACCATGTTAGGAGTAGAAAATAAATAAATTCAGACAGACTTAGCATGTGGAAAAATGAATAAGCACTTGGACTTTAACATTAGAAGTAATTCTCTCCAAAAAACAGAAAATACATTCTACCCACTTCATCCACAATCCCCACAGAGTCAATGCAGGATCTTCCAGAGAAATGGTACATTGTCATAAGCCTCAACCCTCAAAGAAGAATGACATCCTTAAAAATAGGAAACTTTGAAATAAATGAGGTAATGAGAATGAGATAATCTTAGAATGTTAGGGATGAAAGAATATCAGAAGCACAGTCAATAAATGGTGCTGGGAAAACTGGATATCCACATGCAAAAGAACGAAATTGTACCCTTTTCTTACACCATATATAAAAATCAACTAAAAATGCATTAAAGACTTAACTGTTATATCTGAAACCATAAAATTCCTAGATAAAAACATAGGGAAAAAGCTCCTTGATATTGGCCCTGGCAATGATTTTTGGATAGGACATCAAAAACACAGACAACCAAAGCAAAAGTAAACAAGTGTGACTATATCAAACTAAAAAGCTTCTGCACAGCAAAGGTAACAACAAAATGAAAAAGCAACCTATGAAATGGGAGAAAATATTTGCACATCATATATCTGGTAAGGGGTTAATACCTAAAATATACGAGAAGTTTACACCACTCAATAGCAAAAGCAACCCCACCCCCAAACCCCCACAAATCCAAATAACCTGATTTTTAAAAATGAGCAAAAGGCTTGAGCAGATATTTTCCCAAAGAAGACAAAAAATGGACAACAGATATATGAAAAGGTGTTCAACATCATTAATCATTAGAGAAACACAAATTAAAACCACAATGAGATATCATTTCACACTTGTTAGGATGGCTTTTATAAAAAGACAAGAGGTAACAAGTGTGTGGATAACAATGGTGTAGAGGAAAGGAAACCCTCGTACATGGTTTATGGGAATGAAAACTGGTACAGCCATTATGAGAAACGGTATGGAGGTTCCTCAAAAAATTAAAAATAATACTACCATATAATCCGACAATCTAACCTTGGGGCTTATATCCAAAAGAAACAAAATTAGTATATGGAAGAGATATATGTACTGCCATATTCATTGAGGCATTACTCAGCATACCCGAGATGAAGAAACAATTTTAGTGTTCATTGACAGATGAATGAATAAAGAAATTATGGTACATATTACAATGGAATACTATTGAGCCATAAAAAGGAAAGAAATTCTACCGTTTGCTACAACATGAATAAACCTGGAGGACATTATGTTAAGTGAAGCAAGCCAGACACAAAAAGACAAATACTGTATGATCTCACTTATATGTGGAATCTAAAGCAGTTGAACTTACAGAAGCAGATAGTAGAATGGTGGTTGCCAGGGGTCAAGGACTGGGAGAAATCTGTCAGAGGATACACATTTTTAGCTATAAGATGAATATGTTATAGGGATCTAATATACAGCATAAGTGGTAATGGCTATTTTAATTTGGTTATAATAATTGTTACATAATGTGTATGTATATCAAATCAAATCATTACATAAAGTATTTGTATATCATATTGTTATAATAATCATTACATAAGTATATCAAATATATACCTTGAATATATTCAATCTGTATTTGACAATGAAATGTTTTACATTTGAAAAATCACACAATACTGTCAGCACTTGAACATTCTCAGCCTTGCTGTCTCCTCTACAAACATCCTGAGTGACCAGAGACCACAGGTGTTAGTTGAGTGCAACAAAGCACACTTTATGATGTGCTTGAATGAGACAAAGGCCCTACCTCTTCACCTTTAATATAAAGCATTTAGCATGGTGCCTAGCATGCACAGGAGTCACTAAAGTAAATGTTTACTTGGCAAATACATACTCCAAATGAAATAGCAACAGAAAGAACAATTTAAAAAATCATTCAGTAAATATTTTCTCGAATGATTATTTTTTAAAAATATTTTTTGTAAATATTTTTACCAAACAATGGGTTTCTTTACCCATTGTTCTAAAAACGTTAGCAGCTAAAACTTTTTTGTATCATAAAATGTCCTCAGACATATCAGAAGAGCTGACATTCACATGCTTTGCTATGTGATGGCTGCCTAACTATATTTTTTGAGTAATCTGAACATGGATTTTTTCTAAACAAAAATATGTAAACAAAATTTTTTTTCAGAGGCAACATATTAGAGCAGATAAATCTATTTCTGTAACAGGAAATCTGGACTGTAATATGTGAACACCTAATACGTAGTTAGAGGTAGTAACTGTGTGTAGTAATCGTCATTCTCTTCTTTATTTTTAGGTGTCAAATATAAATAAAATATAATAATACAAATAAATAATAAATACAGAAATAACTTATGCTTCATATGGCAAGTTTCAATAGACTTGAATTTCATTTTTTGACTTGTTAATATGATACCACCTTTTGTAACAGGGAAAATTTTCTACTGAGAAGTTTGGTTGCATGATCCTCAAACAGAGGTAATCGTAATGCATGGGACTGTTAGAGCTAAATTCAAATTTTATTCAACTGTCCTTAATCTGGCTGATACTGATGTATCCTTGGAATGTGTAAACTGACAAAGAGATTCTTGGCGATTCCCAATGTGTAGAGAAGCAGGGATTAAATTCACATGGCTTTTGTCACTTAAAATGAGTCAAGTTAGAAATAGTTGAAGGTGTCAAACATTTTTGAGTGTATGAGAAGCCACTGTAGTTTTCAGAGCAACTACACAGTATAAATTCTAAATGTAAGAGCATGTGATTTCCAAATTGATTTATTTATGCAAATAATTTACCTCTGTGTCTTGTTTTACTTATGTTGTAGGATGGCATTTTTGAAGTTTAGCTTAGGTAATTTTTTTTCTGTTATTTTCTTTTGCTAATTGGACTCTGATTAACTCAGGTATGAGGGCTCAAGAATGGCATGATACAGCAGAAGTGCAGAAACAGAAAAAAAGTAAAGCACTGTTGCTTTTGAATGTAAAATATTAAAGCCTTAATGAAATGGTGCGCACTCATGCACATAGACAATTACTGTGGGAAAATATACAAAAAGAGATAAAAGATTCTCATGCTAGAACACAGAAATATCCTGGAGTTAGAGGGATTGGAGAAAAATAAAGGAAATATAAACAGTAACATGAGGGTCCCCAAAGGAAGGACTAAGGTACAAATTATACAAGAAAGTGTACCAGGTACACTTGCACCTTGGAGAAAGAAAATGTACAAGGTACAATTGTACCTTGGATATACAAAATGTATATGGAAGAGTCAGCATTCAGAATGCTCCTAGTCACTAGCAGCCACTTGACGAAATCTCATCCATTACCTACACCTGGGAACTAAATGCTTAGCCATGCAGAATCCCTAGCCTACAAGCATCGATCAACAAGCATTACCTGTGCCGAGAATTAAATATAACTTCACTCTCCACTAGCCAAGAGGACTTCCTTAGGCAGCAGGAAGGGTGCTTCCTTTAGAGCTTCCAGGAATGATGAAGCCATTTAACTCTCTTTAGTCCCCACTTGACTAAGAAGGCCTGGATAGAAAGCTTCCTTCGTATTTGGCAGAACATGAGAAAGCTCTGTGATGGATAGCAGAACTTTGGATATCATTAGAGAAAAATTGCACTGGACAGAGTTAAACAGGCAAGGAAGATATTATTCAAGACCACTGCAACAGGGTCAAGACTAATGTAATAGGAAAGAGAGCTTGAACTCAACTCAGACTACAACAGGGACAAGTGAAGGTTTATAGTCAATGTGCAGAGTGAAGGAATGCATGAGAAATTACTAAGGAGAACTTGGTTAGGTATTAGGGATAGGGGAAGAGGAACTTGGTTAGGTATCAAGAGTAGGGGAAGAGGAACTTGATTGGGTATTAAGGGTTAGGGGAGGCTCTCTAAATTGGCTTAGCAGGATTCTTTGATAAAACTAGGCCCAGCGGGCCAAGAATGGGACCAAACCAAGGCCTAGTTGAAAAGGGATGTTTGGTCAGGGAGAGAGTCCTTGTCAATATCTACTGGAAGAAGGTGCTATGGAAGGAGCGTCACCCTTTCTCCCCACGACCCACTTGGCAACTCCTGTCACTCAATACCCTCACAGTCCTCCTTGCCTCACTGAGTCTATAATTACACTCTTTAGACTGAAAAACCTGAGAAACACACTGCCTCAGTAACATATTCATTTTTCATGAATTATTTGTCCTACCCGATGATACCATGCCTAGGGCGAAACTCCTTGCCACTGGCCTCTATTGTGAAGGAAAATCATCAGGTTAAATGTTTTAGGAGTTTAAATCTTCCAGCTAATATTTCTTTAGTTTGACAATTCAGCATTCTGCATGATACTTAGAATAGGTGTATATATATTTAAAATTAACAACTTCTACCCAGTATTTTGTGAATCCAGACCAATGGTTCTTATCTCATGGAATTACCTGGGTCACTTTGTAAACGTATAAATTCTCAGTCATAGTTCTGGACGAACTGAATGAGAATATATCCAGCATGGCTTGGGGATGGGGTCAGCCTTATGTATTTTTACCAAGTTCCCAGTAAATTGTGATGACTATACACATTTTTGAAACAGTAATGTTGAGAAGTGTCCTCCAGGGTGGTACTGACACACCAGAGCTCAAAATGAGATTGTTGGATCACCAAAATACATAAATCATAAAGAAATAGATTGCCTTAGAGATTGCTTTGGAGACTACAAAATATTTGTGAAAATTATATAAGTTTAGTTTAGTTGTAATTAATAATAATTGAGTGCATTCTATTTGCCAATCTCTATACATGAGATGAGGTAATCCTTACACTGGCTCTATGATATCACTCTCTTTACTTAAAACTGAGGCATTAGAAGTTAAGTAGTGTTGTCAAGGTCATGTAGAATGTGACAGCCCAGAAATAACACTGAAATGCACAAAAGTCACTTTCTTCTATTATGTAATAAAGCCTCAACTTTTTTTTTTATCTATTAAAACTTTTATTTTTAATTAGTAGTCACAGTTACCTGAAGAGTTTGGAAGTAAAAGAAAGATAAAATTTTAAAAAAATCATCTATATGCTCATTATGCTGTTAACTAATGTTAATATTGTAAAATATTCTTATATCCCTATGTGTATTTTCACTTGATATACATAGCTTTTATTTGTGATATAATGTATACATCTAGAAATATGATGTTCAGCTTAAAAATATTTGCCATACAAATTTTCCATTTCACTATGAAATCTATAAAAATTTCACTCTCAATGGTTGCCTAATATTCTATTAGTGCAATGTAATTATTCTTCTGTTTTTGGACTCTTTGTTTTCCGTTTTTAGCTATTATAAAAAACACTGGATACTTCAATTAAATTCTTTAAAAATAACATTTAATAAACATATATACACATATGCACACATATCAATATTTGTGCAAATATCTATTACTTTAGGATATATTCCTAAAAGACTTGTTAAAAAGAGAAAATAATGTAACAATTCTAAATACATTGTGTAAAATTCCTTTCTAGAAAGCCATATGTCTTAGCTTGAGCTTCTATAACAAAATACTATTCACTAGGTGGCTTAAACAATAGAAATTTATTTCTCACACTTCTGGAGGCTCAGAAGTCTGAGATTAAGATGTTGGCTAATATGGTTTTTGGTGAATGCCTTCTTCTGAGCTTGCGAACAGCTGCTTTCTTGTAATATTCTCACATGGCAGAAAGAAAGAGAGCTCTGGTCTCTTCCTCTCCTTTTAGTAACACTAATCCCATCACGGGGCTCTACCATCATGACCTCATCTACTAACCCTACCTAGCTCCCAGAGGCCTGACCTCCTAATACCAATACATTAGGGGTTAGGGTCTCAACACTTGAACCTTGGAGGGACACAGGAACTCACTTCATAACAACCTGTAAACTTACAATAGCAATGTATGAAGTGATTTTTATTATATTCATTCCTTCAATGAATAGTATCGTTTTTCCTCTTTGCTAAAATGATAAAGAAAGTGATATCTTAATATAGTTTTCATGCTTCTGTTAAAGATTTCTTTTTGTTTGTTTGTTTTGAGAAAGAGTCTTGCTCTGTCGCCCAGGCTGGAGTGCAGTGGCACAATCTCAGCTCACTGCTATCTCTGCCTCCCGGGTTCAAGCGAATCTCCTACCTCAGCCTCCTGAGTAGCTGGGATCACAGGTGTGCACCCCCATGCCCAGCTAATTTTTGTATTTTCAGTAGAGATGGGGTTTCACCATGTTGGCCAGGCTGTTCTCGAACTCCTGACCTCAAATGATCCGCCCGCCTCAGCCTCCCAAAGTGCTGGGGTTATAGGCCTGAGCCACCTCGCCTGGCCTGTTAAACATTTTTTATACTTTTTTTTTTTTTTAATAAACAGTACATCTGTATCGTGGGTTTTTCCTTAGAATTTTCATCTGACAACAATGACAACAGCAGAAGCTTACATTCTATGGAACATTACTCTTTGCCATCACTATCTGAATGCCTCACAGGAGTTATCTGATGTGCTCCTAATAAACACTCTTGCTGTCTTCATTTTATTTATTAGGAAACTGAGGCCCAAAGAGGTGAAGAAAATTACCCAAGGCTGCACAACTAGCATGTTCTCTCTTTATATCAAT
The DNA here is from genome assembly GCF_049350105.2 of Macaca mulatta. Taxonomy (NCBI): domain Eukaryota; kingdom Metazoa; phylum Chordata; class Mammalia; order Primates; family Cercopithecidae; genus Macaca; species Macaca mulatta. The sequence goes on along the minus strand of NC_133407.1, from coordinate 173,563,218 downwards.
GTTGAACAATATTTTTTCTATAATAATGTGTTTTTGTTTTTGTAGATAACTTCTCAAGTTTATTTATCTTTCAATTTTATTCATTTTTGTGTAGAAATTAAATGTTTCTATGTGATCAAATTATCAACTTGTTGAATGATTTCTTTCTTTGTTTCAAAGATTAAATAGTATCTGCTCTATTTTGGAAAATAATATTCTACCATAATTCTAGTTTTTAAGATACTTGGAATATATTATATAAATGACATAAGATGCGAACCTGAACTTAGACTATTTTCCATGATAACCCATACTTTAAAATTGATTTATTGACTAACACTTATTTTCCTGTTGCCTCGTGATTTTTCTTTATTATATGCCATATCACATATGTACACTCTATTATATTATTTTATATTCTCTTGAAGACATATCACTCTGTTTCAATTATTATAGTAGTATAAACCTTTTAAATACTGGTTAAAATGATGTCTAGAATTCTGATCAGTGTTCTATCCGGGAGAATATTTTCTCAAAAAAGGAATAAAGAAGAAAATGAAATTATAAGACACACACAAAAAATCAGAGGCCAGTAAAATGAAATCTATGAGGTTGTGATGCCATATTAGGTAATGATATTGGAGTGAAACACAGTATAAATCTACAGATAATATTACTGTGTAGGCCGGGCACAGTGGCTCACGCCTGTAATCCCAGCACGTTGGGAGGCTGAGGAGGACAGATCACGAGGTTAGGAGATTGAGACCATACTGGCTAACATGGTGAAACCCCATCTCTACTAAAAATACAAAATATTAGTCGGGCATTGTGGTGGTGGCCTGTAATCCCAGCTACTCAGGAGGCTGGGGCAGGAGAATGGAGTGAACCCAGGAGGCGGAGGTTGCAGTGATTCGAGATCGTGCCAATGCACTCCAGCCTGGGTGACAGAGCGAGACTCTGTCTAAAAAAAAAAAAAATTACTGTGTACTGTACTATGTTATGCACCTGAATGTAACTTTCAATGCTCTAATATCTTTTCTGGTCTGAACATTATAGTTTTAGGGTTTCATTGGCCAATAAAACATGGCTTTGGACAAAATGCATATCAGAACTCATTAGAATTGTGTTTCTGATTTTTGGTTAGTACAGGCTTCCGTACTCAGATTTTTCTAGCATTTGAAATTTTCATCATTTTGCAATACCTTAGTCTTGGACATTGATACATTCCCTCCACAAAAATGATATACTACCTCTTTGCACTCCATCTGTTATAAAAGAGTCACACACCGGAAATTTAGTCAAATCTTGGAATATTTTTATCCCTGGTCAATTTTTTATCCATATTCAGTAAAACTGACACTGAAAAGGTACATAGGTTGCATGTGTTTTATAACTAAACAATTCAATTAAAATTCACAAAGATGTATTAAGCTTCTACTGTATGTCTAACATTGTGCTTTAGGCTAAAGACAGAAAAATCCACAAACATAGGCCTGAACAAGAAGAGTTTCTTTCTCTGCTGAATGCTTAAATAGGCCACATAACAATGGTTGTGAAATAATTAAACACAAATGTTCCCCTGTGCTGCCACAGGAAAAGCAGACCTTGCTTAAGGAAACATCTCTACCCAACGGGGAAATTTATATGCAACTGAGACACTAATCAGAAAATAAAAATATCCTTTCTTGCCAAAAACCAATTTTAACTCCAGCATTGATACCCACTCATTATCACAATACACATAATCCAAACATAGAACAGAGCATAAAGATGTTGACAACAGGCCATCCAAATACACTAAGTGAATAATAGCGGCGATTTTACAGCTCTGTTGCATTAAACAAACCTCTGAATAAATCAGTGGATAAAGTCAGCACTGAAAGTGAACTTGTGGCTTAGTAGAAAAATTGAACAAGAACCCTGAAACAATCTCTCATCCTAAGGCAGAGAGCCTGGGATAGGACGTATGGGACGTAGGAAAAAACGATGGTAAAAGAAACCTTTAGAACTAAGGCAAATCTTTGATGAGTAAGAGCTGGAAACTCATGGCAGAACCGCTTCACTTTAGAGACTTCAGCATTTGCTACATATTTTCGGTAGCAATAAACAGAGTGTGAGTTATCATGAAGGCAATAAAATGATCTGGTCAAAAGAACTAAGGTAATGAATTGCAAGTAAACCGGATAAAATGGACCTACTTTTTAAAGTATACCAAACTCCAGCAACATGCAATTTACCCATATAACAAACTGGCACATGTACTCCCTAAACCTAAAAAAAGAAGTTGAAAAAGAAAAAGAAAAAAAAAAGCCAAAAGTTTAATACTCTACCTTAGGGAAATCAGGTAAGCACTTCCCCTATTCTCCAGGTGCCATCCCTAATAAGACTTCTGCTGTAATAGGCCACATATTACATTCCCATGTAAGAAAATCACTGTTTCTCTTAGGATTTTACTTAAACTTTCTTGACCTGATGTATTGGTAGTGTCAAGTCAAAACACCTAAAATATCTTTAAAGAAGACATATTCCACCCTATTTAATACATCCCTCTTCTATTTCAGCTGACACTATTGACAAAATACTCCTGGAAATTACAGCAATAATAGTTTTATCCTCAAGAGGAACCATAACCGTAATGTTAAACCCTCAATACGTGGGATGTGTCCTTTAGCATCCCACTTCCTTGGAATAAAAGAAGATTGGGGAAGGTGTTTTGGATGAGCCATGTCCAGCCTCATGTTATTCTTCATTGCTCTTAACATCCTCAAAGTACCCTATGAGACTATCTATGTCTTAGAACCTGGAGCAAGAAATACAGAAGAGCCTCGTGAGGACTGGAACTGTGGCCTGAAGAGTCAGAAATCCACCCAGTTTACTTCCTCTAATCTACATAGTCTTTCTCTCTCTCTTTCCTTCTCTCATTTCTATCTCTTTCTCCACTTCCCTCTCTCTTTCTCTATCTCTATCTCTGTCTTCCTCCCCTTCCATCTGTGTCCATCTCATTTTCCATATTAGTCCTTTCTGCTTTATTATGTCTATAACACCTCATACCCATCTCTACAGGGCTTCTCAAGGAAAGCAATCAACTGGGTCTTGTCTAGTTACTTAAAGTCGTATATATTTCCAATACTAGATGGAGAATATGATTGGCCCAGCTTAGGTAAATTCTCTCTTGCTGATTCAATTAGGGGCACTAAAAATGATACTAGAGGTCTGGAAGACAAATATTTTTGTGATAAAGCAGAAACAAAAAGATGAGAAAATGAAATAATCAACCTCTTTATATATTGCTGCTATTGACAGTGTCCGAGTAAAACCTCTTGAGCAGTCAGGCTATGCAGCCAGGAGGTTGGAATAAGAATCTGTACGGTTTTTAAATTGGAGATAAAGACATAAAATCCACAGTTATAAAATATTAATAGCAATAGTATTAAAGACTTGATGCATCACATTAAAATTTTTAATGAAATGACTAATTGTGCAATGAACCATTGAGCACTTTTCATATAAAAGGCACTTTATTATGTATGATATGTTGCACGTTATATATCACATTATGCTTACTATATATTACATATTCTATAGAATATATATTACATCACATGTAATAGAGGCTATATTACATAATACCATATATATGTGTATGTACACACACATATATAAAATATCATATAACATTTAAACTATGAGGTAGGTTCTAATTTATCACCAATAAACAAGAAAACTAAAATCTATTTAATTCATTTATTTGTATTGTATATATTTAATGTGTATAGCATAATGTTTTGATACACATATATGCAATAAAATGATTACCACAGTCAAGCAATTAACATATCCATCACCGCACACAGTTACCTTTTTTTGTAGTAAAATCACCTAAAATCTACTCCATTAGCTACTTTTTAGTATATGATACAATATTATAACTATATTCCTCATGCTGTGCATTCAGTCTCTAGACTTTTTTTTATCCTACATAACTACAAGTTTGTACTCTTTGACATTCATCTCTCCATTTTTCCCTTTCTGAACCCCTGGTAAGCACTGTTATACTGTTTCTATATATTTGACATTTAAAAAACATTCCATCTGTATGTGAGATCATGCTGTATTTTTCTTTCTGTTTCTAGCTTATTTCACTCTTAATTTCACTTCAGGTTCATCCATGTTGTTGCAAATGGCAATGCAAATTATTTGTGAATGCTTCAATTTGAAGATTATAAAGTATCAGCAAATGGAAAAATCAGTGGAATACCAAATATTGGATTCTAAGTTTCCATTTCTCTATACTTAATACTAATTTGAGGGATAGAAAATATTCATTTAAATCTGAAATTTTATGGGACATCTTAACAGAAATCCTACATTATAAAATTTTAATATTGGAGGAGTCTTTTAATGCCCTTGAGTTCAGATTCTTGGCATTTCCAAGTGTGATACATTTTGTACGTGTGACATAATTACAAAGTGAAGTAATATATTTGGCTATAGGTCAAAATGGGCCCACAATATTTAAAAAACTGTCTATAAAATACTTAGATTGATGTTTTCTAAATGTGTTTTAGAATGAATCCTCATACTGCTGTCCTCCAAAAAAAAAAAAAAAAAAAAAAAAAAAAAACACACACACACAGAAAATCTGTAATCTATTCCCTGGAAAATGCTTATTAAAAGAAATCATAATTTCCTAAACATTTTTCTTAACCAACCTACTGACTTAAAAGAAGTTTTCTGACAAAGGAATAGCAATAGAGATTCCAAGTAACTTTGTACTCAAAAAGGATATGAAAATGATGCTTGAATCATTCAATTCAATTTATCCTAATTAGTGTAGTTTTATATTTTAGATATATAACAGTTTATTGATAAATTTTACTCTCTCTCTTTCTCCCTTTTTCTCCCTTAAGGACCAAGTTTGTGAGACAAGAGTCCAAAGAGTAGTTGGAAAAGCGGGCTCTTTTCTTAGGAATTATTAACATTCTGTGCTTTCACTAGTATATTAATTATTATAGCTGTTCTCTTGTCTATGTAACCAGGCATTCATTACTGGACTAAAAATGGCTGTGGAATTTGCTTCATGAAGGACCAGCTGAAGCAGCTGTCCGTTAACATCACTATCCAACAAATGATACACTTGGGACATCTGATGGTGAAGGAAAAGGGTATTTAAAAAGTCCGACTTTCTTAATACTATAGGTAGTAAGTAACAGAGGCAAAACTCCAAAGTAAGTTTGAAAGTAAAGCATACCTCACTGTTTTACATTAGGAAAACTGTAAAAATGTATTCTAAGATTTTTTTTTAAATTAATTAAGCTTTTCAAGATTTAAAATCTTCAATCAAATACATTTCTTAAATATGAACCCAATTTTATTTTATTTATACCGCTCTCCGTTTAAACTTTACATGTATAAATATATACATATATACACATACAGTTGACTCTTATGCAACACAAGTTTGAACAGGATGGGCTCACTTTTTCAACACAAGTTCCCATGAGTATGCCTGCTTCTCCTGCCTCTCCTTTTGCTTCCTCTACCTCCTACATCTCTCCCACCCCTAAGACACCAAGATCGACACTCTTTCTCCTGCTCCTTAAATCACTCAATGTGAAGAGAAGAGAGATGAAAAACTTTATGAAAATTCACTTCCCCTTAATGAACAGTAAATACGTTTTCTCTTCCTTATGATTCTCTTAATAACATTTTCTTTTCTGTAGCTTACTTTATTGTAAGAATGTAGTATATAACATATGAAATACATGTAAATTGACTATGTTATCAGTAAGGTTTCTTGTCAATAGCAGGCTATTAGTACTTAAGTTCTGGAAGGAGTTAAAAGTTATACATGGATTTTCAACTGCATGGGATGTTGGTACCTCTAACCCCCATGATGTTCAAGTGTCAACTGGACATTTATAATATATACATGCCTATATAGAATGTACATAGAAACACCGAACACACCCACAGACATGGAAAGGTTTTTGAATTCACTTTCTATCATTTAAAGAATTTTACCCTAGGCACTACTGTGATTTGTAGGTATATAAATTAGTTTTTTATTTGCATGAGGATGTTTGTCTTGAGACAACATTCAAAGCTTTCAAAATAAAGGGTCCGTTTGTCTTTTTTTCTAAATAAAAATGTGATTCTATTTTTCAGGTACTGATTTTGAATGATGATAACATATTACCAGCTATCAACCAATAGCTTCTGGAGTGACCATTGTCTCTTAAAATCCCTTTAGTATTCTCTGAAATAAATGGCATATTGTTATTTTTGTGTCTGTAAGATCGTCTTTCGAGTAGATTCTTAAGTCCCTTTTCTCATTGCTCTCTAGAAATTTTAATGGGAACTCATCTGTTGTCTCGGTTTGTTAATGTCTGGGCATAAGGACAGAAACTAGAAAAGTAAGTAGTTGGTTTACTTTAATAATAGATGTCACAGAAACCAAGGACAGGAAATACAGCCAGGTCTCATGAAAAAGGAAGCTTAAACTGTAGTCAGTGTAAATGATGCTGAATGGAGCTTTTTCTGATATTTAGGAATCACAGTTAAGGCTAATTGTAAGCTAATAAGCAATACACAATGGATGCCAGATCTCTCTCTCTGCAGAGCTTACCAAATGTCACTGCACCACTTTCTTTTTGGTGAATGAAAAATAGTCTTGTGGGCAGATAGAAAAGCCAGAGGATTTTGGCAGTACACTTGGGAAGAATGTACCAAAAGTGGTAACAGGCTACTCTATATTCGTTCCAGACCACTTGCCCCTTCTCAACAATGGGAATAGAAAAAGTGAGGTCTTCTTACCACTATGAAAGTCAAGTTTAAGGAACAGCCAAAGATAATCACAAGGAGAGATTGGGCATACTTCTAAGAAATAGAATTGGACATCTCTTTCCCTGGCTGGATGTTTGTCAAGCTGCAGAAATTAAAAGTTCACTATTGTGTAATAATTAAAGCAGTAAATAACAAGGAAGTTTTTCGGAGACCTTGACTTCTATCTTCTGAGTTTGGAGTGTTGCCCATTTATTGTCTACAAATTTCAAACGGTCAAGGATCATGTGGAATATCTCATAATATTAGGGCTAAAAGGAAACATGATGAAGCACATTTAGAAAGATGATGGAGCCTACCTCTGTCCATCTTTGCTCTCTTTTACCGACAGTTGAAGAGAGAGTATCTCAGCAGTTACTGAATAATTGATTGAAAGAGAAAGGGGATTAATATAATGGCAGAAGACATGGGCAGCTACCAGGCAAAGCAATGGGATACCAAATATGAAAAAAAGGGACAGAAACTGGACTTCTTTTTTTCAGGATCACAGAGGAAAAGAGCTACCTCTGTCTGAGGGAATGAACAACAGTGGTGGGATCTAGGATCAAGGTGAAGCCCATTCTAAGAAAATCACAACTATCATTTTCTCAGGTATATCCAGCATCGGATGGAATCAGACTGAACTAAATATCCAGAGATACTTACCCCCAGAGATAATCTTGCCAAGTTAAGTAGGGACAGATACCTTCATTTTTATGTCTTTCCTCTTGATCTCATAGCCACTAGAGGAGTAAGAGACTAGAAAGGGCAAATATGAGAGAGGCAAGGTGGGGAGCAAATACTGTGAATCAGGTATGAGATTTGAGTATTACACTAGGTTGAAGTAAACTTTAACAACCAATAGTAACCAAAAAGTTATAGAACCTTTCTAAAGCAAAGGAAAGAAGGAACTAATAGAGCACATTTGAAAGGAGTAATTGAAAAGTAGAACTAATTAATGTTAATAAAATCTAGTCTAATTAAAGTCAATTTCTACTGCTCTCAAGGGTTACTTATCCTTTGCTTCTTCCAGTCTCAGGTGTGGCACAATCTCTATCATTCTCTTATTTTCTTTACATCTATCTCTTTATCTACTTGAGTTTGTCTTGCCTGCACATGACTTAACATGGCCCTAAGGTTATATGGCCCCAGTGCAAGCTGTGATCTCACTATGTGTCCCCTAAGGCATATTTTCAAGAGAAGACATTTAATTTTCTTAACTCATGTAGTAGATGGTTTCTCCTTAGGTCAATCACTGGCCCCATTAGGTATGGGCACTTGGTATAGACAGGGTAGCAACAGCCGTGAAAATTTTCTGAGAAGGGAACACCAGAAATAGGTAATTTTTGGTGCTTACTCAAGTCAGTTTTCATTTAAAATTTTGTGGATTTTGGTGCCTTTTGGATGAGTCAGTTTCCTCTATACGTATCTGCAACTTTCTCAAATCACAAAGAGACTCTGGTATTACATCAAGGTGAATCATAATAGATCTCTTTACCTACCTATTACTTGTGAAGAGAGAGGAAGTTTGTTAAGCAAGTCAGATGTGACATCTGTTCTTGGTCAGTAAGAAGAAATGAAACAAGCAAGATAATCTGCCTTCAAATTACTTGCTCACGATTAAGCAAAGAGCTTCAGGTAAATGAAAAGTACAATTGCATTAGTAATGTACTTGTTTTTCAAGGTGGAATATGAAAAATTATATATAAAGCTGAACATCAGTGTTACAGAAATACTGAACACTGAGGTCAGACAGGCCTGAAACTCCTGTATTTCAAAGTTCTAGATGATATCTTACTCACACCATGTCCTTGAGAACAGTTGAGGGTTTGCATTTGATATGTAGCTGAGGAAGAACAGATAAGTGCTGGACACTGTATTTTCCTGTTACTTGGCAACAGTTTCTTTTCCCTCTTAGCAACAGTAGAGAGAAAAGCTTTTTGAAAACTGAAAAGACTACAGAACAGAAAAAGTCAAAGTCTTTCATATATCCTCCAGCTGGAGGGCATATTAAAAAGAGCTGAATTTAGGAAGAAATGAAGTATACTTGTTACCCAGTTGCAATCTGTTCCTATTGAAATTTAACCCCAAATTTCAATGTCCTAACCATCTAACTATTTCACCTCTGTATCACAGTTAAGTATTTGAAAATACAGTTCTCTTGGTCAATTTATATTCATGTCAGTTTTCCCAGCACATGTGACTAAGACCAAAAAGAAACATATAGAAAAGGCAATAATTTCCAGATAACCTTTTATTATTTGGTTAACCAACCACAGCCTGGATTTCTCATTTACTTAACATTTAAGAAAGACTGCAGTTGGGTGGGGAAGCAAAAAAGAGAAAAAGTAAGTGATTGATTTTGGCAGGATTTTTAACTTATAAAGACATCTCTAGTCTTCCTCTCTGTGTTTTGGGGAAGGTAAATTTTTTAAAGCAAAAAATAGAATTTTATTGTCACTGAGAATTCAGAGTGTGTTATAGCAGCTTGTGTCCTTTAACTAATACATTACTCTACAATAGAAACAAAACTTTTTACAAGTAATTTCAAGTCTTAAATGGTCTTGATTGAGAGAAAGCAATTGATATTGTGTGAAGATATGTCTCCACCCAAATCTCATGTTGAATTGTAATCCCCAGTGTTGGAGGTTGGGGTTGGTAGGGGAGGTGTTTGGATCATCAGGGTGTATCCCTGATGAAAGGCTTAGCCCGTCCCCTTTGGGATAAGTGAGCTCTTACTCTGTGTTCTAGCAAGATCTGGTAATTTAAAAGTGTGTGGCAACTCCCCCCGCCACCCCCTCTCTCTCTTGCTCTGTTCTCACCATGTGATGTGCTTCTCCCTCTTTGCCTTCTGTCATGACTGGAAGGTTCCTGAGGCTTCCCCAGAAGCAGATGCCACCCACCCTGCTTCTTGTATAGCCTGCAGAACCAGAAGCCAATTAAATTTATTTTCTTATGAATTACCTTGTCTCAGGTATTTCTTTATGTCAATGCAAGACTGGCCTAATACAGAAAATTGGTAATGAGACATTGGGACATTGTTATAAAGATAACTGAAAATGTGGAAGCAACTTTGAAACTGGGTAATGATCAGAGGTTGGAAGAGTTTAGGGGACTCAGAAGAAGATAGAGAGATGAAGAGGAGTTTGAGACTTCTTAGATACTGGTTAAATGATTGTGACCAAAATGCTGGTACTGATCTGAACAAGGAAGTCCAGGCTCAGGAGGTCTCAAGTGGAAATGAGGAAGTTATTGGGAACTGGAGCAAATATCATGTGTGTTGTGCCTTTACAAAGAACTTGGCTGCATTGTGTCCATGCCGTACAGATTTGTGGAAGTTTGAACTTGAGAGTGATGGCCTAGAGCTTCTGCAGGAAGAAATTTCTAAGCAGTAAAGTGTTCAAGATGTGGCTTGGTTGTTTCTAATAACCTAAGCTTCTATGCAGGAGCAAAGAAATGACTTAACTTGGAATTTATGTTTAAACAGGAAGCAGAGCAATACCATTTAGAATATTTGCAGCCTGCTCATGTGGCAGAAAAAAAAAAAAAAACAAGTTTTTTGGGGAGATGAAAAGCAGGCCGTAGAGCAACCTGAGAAATTTGCATAACTAAAAAGGAGCCAAGTACTAATAGCCAAGACAATGGGGAAGGGCCTCAAAGGCATTTCAGAGACCTATGAAGTAGCCCTCCTATCACAGGCCCAGAGGCCTAGGAGGGAAGAATGGTTTCATGGGCAAGGCCTTGCTGCCCTGCATAGCCTTGCGACACTGCTTTTCACATGCTGGCTGTTTCAGTTCCAGCCACGACTCAAAGAGGGCCAGGTACATCTTGGGCTGTCACTTTGGAGAATGCAAGCTGTACGCCTTGGTAGCTTCCATGTGGTATTAAGCCTGTGGGCACAGAATACAAGACTGAAAAACACTTGGCAGCCTCTGTCTAGATTTCAGAGGATGTATGAGTGAAAGCCTGGGTGACCAAGTAGAAGCCTGCTGCAGGGGTGAAGCCCTCACAAATGGCAGTGACAACAGGAAATGTGGGGTTGGAGTATCCACACAGGGTTCCTGATGGGGCACTGCCTAGTGGAGCTGTGAAAAAGGGGCCACCATCCCCCAGACCTGAGAATGTTAGCTCCACCAGCAGCTTGCATCCTGCACCTGGAAAAGCTACAGGAACTCAAATTCAGCCTGTAAGAGTATCCTCAGGGACTAAACCCTGCAAAGCCACAGGGATGGAGCTGCCTAGCTTGTTGGGAGCCCACCCCTTGCAGCAGTGTGCCCTCTATGTGAGATATGGGGTATAAGATTATTTTGGAGCTTTAAGATTCAGTGACTGCTCTGCTGGATTTTGAACTTGCATGGGGTCTGTAGCCCCTTTCTTTTGGCCAATTTTTCCTCTTTGGAATGGGAATGTTTACCCAAAGACTATACCCCCATTGTATCTTGAAAGTAACTAACTTGTTCTTTATTTTACAGGGTCGTAGGTAGAAAGAAATTTCCGTGCCTCAGTTGAGACTTTGAACTTTTGAGTTAATACTGGAATGAGTTAAGACTTTGCAGGGACTATTGAGAATGTATGATCATATTTTGCCATGTAAGAAGGACATGAGATTTGGGAGGGAACAGAGGCAGAACAATATGGTTTGAATATATGTCCCCACCCAAATCTGTTGTTGAATTATAATCTCCAATGTTGGAAGGGAGCCTGGTGGGGGTGTTTGGATCATGGGGATGTATCTCTCATGAATGGCTTAGCCCATCCCCTTTGAGATAAGTGAGCCCTCCTTCTGAGTTCTCATGAAATCTGATTATTTATAAGTGTGTGGCATCCTCTCTTCCAGTCTCTCTTTTGATCTGTTCTTGCCATGTGATGTACCTACTCTCTCTTTGCCTTCTGCCATGATTGGAAGATTCCTGAGGTCGCCCCAGAAGTAGATACCACTGTGTTTCCTGTAAAACCTGTAAAATAATGAGCCAACTAAATCTATTTTCTTATAAATTACCTAGTCACAGGTATTTCTTTATAGCAATGCCAAGAATGGCCTAATACAACAACCATTGCTGAGACTGTCACAATGTTCAGATAGTCTACCAGATAGTGAGGCTCAGGCTATTAGAATGACAGCATCATTTTTGTTGTTTAGATTCACTTTTTAAATTGTTTTTTAAAAAGAGACTAGGTCTCACTCTGTTGCCCAGACTGGTCTCAAACTCCTGACTTTAAGCAATCCTCTTGCCTCAGCCTCCAAGACTGCTAGGATTGCAAGCAAGAGCAACCATACCTAGCCTAGGTTCACTTTTTATAGGCGAGTATACAGATATAACAATACATTTTCATGAGAGCTTGTCAATGTGTTCTTCTGGGAAATCTTCATCCCTATAAAGATATTGAACATTTCTATCATGCCACAGAGTTCCCTCATTCCTCCTTCTAGTGAATCTACAATGCTACCTAGGCAATTATAATTATAATATTTGCAACCATAAATTAGTTTTCCCTTGTCTACAGTAAACAACTCTGTATGAATAAATACACATACATAGATACACATGGTACCTTGACAATGCCCATTTTTTTTAGCTCTATAAATGCTCCATTCTCTCTAGCCTTCTATATCATTGCATAGTCATTTGCATTGACGTTTTCCCCATTTGTATGTAGAATTATTCCTTGTGTGTAGAATAACTGTCATAGTTAATTTATTGGGAAGGGTACCTTGTCAAGACAGAGTTAGAAGATTCCTGTCAATTTTTTTTTTTTTTTTGCATATTGGATGAAACAATTATTATTACTGTTCTAGAATTTGCTCTATTAACAGCTGTTTTTTAAGTCAACTTTTATTTTTAATTCATTGTAACATGCAAATTTCTATTTTATAAAATAGAGGTAAATGCAATTAACAGTTATAATTCAAATTTGTAGGATTATATACGGCTCTGAGTTAGAGACCTGGGTTCTAAATCCAACTCTATGAGTAACAATGTAATACAAGTTTATGTCATATATGACAAGCCAGTTAAAATGTGACATATCTTCTTCAAAGAACAAAATAAAAAGTACATTCTATGCATTTAAAGTGTATTTCAATGGTTTTTGAAATCAATATTTTAATTTTAAATGATGAGAATTTTTTAGGTGAAGAATCTGAAAAGTTAAATTGTTCAAAGACGCGGTTTTCCTTTAGAAGAACGTGCATTGCAAGCCAGTACTCTTTGACCCCATTTCCTTATCCTTCTTCAAAATAAAGAAAATTCTATAATGTGAAGGAATGCAGGGCAGCAGGCAATGCTGTTTTATAATTCTCCAGCATCTAGTTAAGTGCTGGAACTTTAGCATGCAAAAGTTTATTTTGATTGAATATTTTCACTTCCAAAATTAAATAAGTTAAGCAAAACTGCTAATAAGTATGAGTCTTGGCTATATTATCTTGTGACCTATATAGAAATTCATCTTGTGAAAGGTTGTGGGATGTCTTAATCTCTTAATTTTATGTCCTCGTTGTCATGGTCTTCCCCAGGACCATTGCCTCCTCTGTGCCTGTACCAGTACTCTTTGGCTAAACTTGGCTTTGAAGTCTGTTAGTTCTGAGGTGGAGCAGCTTCTCAGTAATGAACACGGCTTCCAAAATCAGAGTCCTTTGCCTCTTAGCTCGATGTACACAAATCAGATCTCTCAACACTACCTCAGAGCCTGTGGATGAACAGCTTCAAAGTTAGAGCCACATAGTCAATTTAGACAGAAATGAGTTTCTTCCAGAAAAGGAAGTCCCTCTCCATCTGCCAGAGCTCTCAGAACTGAAATCTACCCAGCTGTAGTCAATTGTTAATACTCTCTTTCCATCAAACAAGAAATAGCCCTGACCATCCGGGTCACAATCCTGGTCAATCCAGTAATGTTTAGCTTTGTTTCATTTATGTCTTCATGTGACACTTCTTACAAAACTTTTTAAAACCTCTGTACCCCAGGTTCCATATCCCATATTTTATAATCTCTTACTGTCCTGATTCATCACAGTGGCTGATGTTTTTTTAATTACCTGGTTCCATATTACAATTTTTGAAGACTTGGACATCTAGGTCATCTTCTTGTACTCATTATTAGCCAGTTTTGTTATCATTCTGGGTAATTTAATGTTTGCGTAAAATACCTATACATACTCCTAATCTCTCAATTTCTTTAACATCCTTTTTATTTTCTCCCCAGCATCATGACCTACACCACACTAGAATTAGTACCCCCACAGCAGCTCCCTTTATTTTTAAACAAATGTTGGAAAGATTAGCTTTTAGAACTCTGAGATGAAATAGTTCTAAGTGATGAAAGTTCCTGTACTTTCAATTATCTACTCAGTTATGCTCATTACACATGTTTCAGGTAAATAAGAAAGTGAATGTGAGAAAAAGGTAAGGAAAGGGAGTAGAAGCCATCATGAAGTCAGCTTTCACAGTTCAGCATCACTTAGACTATGTTATAGACTAAGATAAATATTTCTTGCAAATATATTTTACTTCAGTTTCATCTTGCTATCAGAGAAATATTTTAAACAGTTATTCTCATTCTTTCTCCCTATATACGAACATTTATTTACAATTAAGTGATTAAATATATTAATATTGTTAATATTAAATAGCAATTATTAAAATATTAAAAGGTTACTCCAATACAAAATAGAAATACAAATTTTGAAATGTTATTGCAACACCACAATAAATCAACCCCGTGTCAGAGATTGCATTCTATTTTGTGCCCCATTTCTCTTACAGTCAACCCATCTGAAAAACCCTAATTCTGAATCAAGCAAACCACTTGTTCATCTTCTCTGTACCCATACCCAGGCTGTGGAGGACTGGTAGACTAAGAACCACAAATTTTGGTTTTTATTATAAATATGTGTTCTCCATTTGAACTGAGTGCTTAATGCCACCAATTAATGTTTCTTTCCATAGTTAGCTCTCCCTCATCTTCCACCGCCAGGAATTCAATGCTTTCCCACTCTCTAAGTGCTAATCTTCCTGTCTCCTCGCTTTTATTCTCACTAAATGACTTCATCTTAGTTTTCAGAGTATATAGAAATGATCAGATAAATTCCTTCAACTCTCTGCCACTTTATCTACAACATGTTTCTGAGCCCCCTTTTTTTCCTTCCCGTCATTAGAAAAGATTGCTCAAGACGGTCTCAGCTTATGCATATTGTTCCAGAGTAATTATTAACAGTACCTCCTTCCATTATTAAAATGTTACCCCTAATTATACCAGAAGCCCTGCTTGTCTAACTTCTGATCTCTAATATAATCAGAGTACTACCCTTTGTCTGTTTATTACATTTTATTATATTTTTCTTATATCTTCAAACTTCTATTCTCTTCTGATCTGCTCGTCTAACTTCTGATCTCTAATATCATCAGGGTACTACCCCTTAACTGCTTATTATATTTTACTATATTTTTCTTACATCTTCAAACTTCTATTCTCTTCTGATTTTCTTCCATCAGTATTTATGTTTATCTCATAGTAAAAAATAAAGCACGTTATGCCACAGTTTTCTTCACTACATCTCTTACTCAGCCTGCACTTAAAAGAGTTAATGACATTTGCTTTTATCACTTTCCCGCCACTCGTTATTACTTATTAACCCATCACAGCTGAGATTTTGCACCACAGCACTCCACTGAAACTATTTTTGTCAAGTATGAATGACTTACTGAATCTACTGACATTTGTCCCTTTTGCTCTGTGACCTCTATCCCCCATGCCTTCTTTCTTGAAAATAAGACACTACACCCTTCTGGTTTTGCTCTACTTCAATAATGATTGCTTATTTGTTTCATGAGTTCTTTTTCTGCTCATCCCTTAAATGTTAATATTTCCTATGGTTTCTAGGTCCCCCTTTCTTCTTACCCTCTCTTATTTCTTGGGCTACTTAATCGATTCATATGGACACAGTTACCACATATATGCTGTTGATTTGAAAATGTACAACCTAGATATTCTGCTAGATCACTCTAGGATCTAGATCTAGATCTCTCTCCTCATTTCCAGGCTCTGACATCCAACTGCCCGTGAGACATATTCTCTTGGATGGTACTTATTCATCCAGAACTTGACACATACAATCTTGTGTGATCCCTTTCTTCTTTCCTTCCTTTATCCCTACAGTTCTCCAATCCATTCATCTTCCTATATTCCCAGATGTCCAATCCTGACACCTGAGAAATGTAACTGTTTCATCATGTTCTCTTACCCTATTGCACCCCATTGCCAATCACTCAGCAGTTTTAAAAATTCTGATTAACAGCTCTCAGATATTTTTGCTTATCTCCATCTTCACAACCCCTATGATAGACTAAGTGACCACCACGGTTCCTTGGATTATTCTAATAGTTTCTTAAATACCACCCCCCATCTGCAGCCAGAGAAATATTTATAAACACCAATCTTACCACCTTCCGGTAACACAACTGTTACAAATACTTTAGTAGTTTCTCACTCCAGTACCTAATAGGCTTAGAACGCCTGCAGGACTCTGCCCTTCTAGCCTCATATTTTACTACTTTTCCTGTTTATTTCAGATGAATGGAACAACTTTTACTTCCCACATGAATTGTGCTCTCTGTAAATTTCTGTCCTTTTCACATACTGTTTTTTCAATTGAAAACCTCAAAATCTCAGATTACATATAAACTCTTTGAGAAAGCTTTTTCTGATTCTACATATAGCATTATTTCTATGTACTTTTCCTATAATTTGGAGAAATAGGACAAATAAGAGACTTTATATACACACACACTTTATATATATATAAATATACAACACTATATATAAATATATATAAGCACACACTTTATATACATAAAGTGTGTGTGTGTGTGTGTGTGTGTGTGTGTGTGTGTATATATATATAGAGAGAGAGAGAGCGCCACATTTATAACCACATGCATAGGATTTGTGTGATATCCAGGAATGCAATGCAGGAGGGAAAAACAATATATACTTATATTTGTTTTCCCCACCATATCTTTCTGATACGTCACTAATTCAAGATTGTGTGACTGAAAATGAAAAGAAACTAAGGGGATTTACATTATAACTAACATTAAACAGCAAAAATTATGAATTAATAATAGGCATTTCTGTATTTTAAAGTCCCTCACTGTGTACACTACTAGAGAAATTGCTCATCTCTTCAAAAGTTCTAATCCCCTCCAATATCCTCAAGTCCTCCGTCAACCCCAGTAGCTTTCTCTTCTTCTCTCAGTTATCTAATTATTCATTTTTTAATAGAGATTACTATAATTGTCTCTGAATCTGAGCCAATTCTAGTCATGATTTGAAGGTTATCTCTCCATAAGACATTTTGCTAAGAAAAATAGTTTACTTTTTTAAAGTAAATTTTTTTAAAAATGAAAAAAGCGTCTTACTGATGTTAGTGTTAGATTAATATTTCTTTTCCTCTAAACTGCTCATCTGTATTTCCTACATAAAGATAAACTACTTCAGAGCAGAATCCACATCATGTTTTACCATCGTCTCACTAGTAACTTGTCAAGAGTCTGGCCTATTTTAACATTAAATATATATTTGTGTAATAAACTTTAAAAACCTTAAAAATATTAGTACGAAGGCAAAGTTACTATAGTATAATAAATGAATAAATAGTTTCTTAACTTAAAAAATTTTTTATTTGATGACACAACTTAGACAATCTAACATTTCCAAGCATTTGTCTCAGGGAGTCATCTTTAAGGTTCACTGAGAACCATAAAAGGGTAGGACGTTAGTCTCTGATAAGAGAGAAGAATGATACATGTCTATGTATTACTCTTGCTGTTTAGTCCTAGACTAAAATGGCATAAATGGAATCATTTTTTTTTAAAAAACTGCTCTATTAAGAATATTAATGCCCACAAAGACTGTGAGCATTCTGATGGTCAATGATGAGTTCTGCAGACCATTTTACCCGATTATTATTTATTCCTACCTCTATAATTATAGCACATCTACATGCCACAGTAGTTCCTTCTAACTGTGGAATAAATAGTTCATCAAAGGTATAAATGGCTAATCATAATTTGTAACCACATTGACAGTGTTTGAGCTGGAAATATAGTTATTTTAATGTTTTATCCAGAAGGACCCTTGGAGTATAATTTAAATTTTGAATATCTTAAATGTTGCCTGTAGTACAACCTATTATAATGGCTTATTTTGTTATTATCTCAGAAAGATGCTAGAATTTTATACTATTTAGAATTTTAGTTTTATAATTACCCACATTTTATATTACTTTTAATATTATGTGTATTTTTCCTAATATTATTTCATTTTTGTCTATGTTTTTATTAATTACTTTCATAGATTTTAAACAAAAACAGTATCTTATTGCTTTCTAATTTATCTTTTACTTTAGTTTTTAAGATTTAGTTCAATATTTCTTAATGATAGTTACTTACAAATATTTCCTGGAAATTTGTTTGAAAGTTGCAGTATGGCATGGTGTATACAGTTAGACTTTGCATAATATAAACAATATTACAGTGATTCATATTCTATCAGTGGAATCTCTTATGTTTCAGGAGAACAATGACATTCACAATAATAAAATGTTCCCAATGGTTTTCTGTCAAACAAACCAATAATGTCTAAGAAATTTGGTAATTTCATCAAAATGTACAAATTTTTTTTAGGGGTTGTGATATCTAATTTTAACCTCACTTGGGTAAGGGATGCCCAGATGGCTAGTAAAGCATTATTTTGAGGTGTGTTTCTGGAAGGTTTCCAGAAAACATTAGCAGTCAAATCTGTAGATTTAGTAAAGAAGATCTGCCCTCATCAATGTAGGTGGGTATTATCCAATCTGTTTAGGGCCCGAAGAGAACAAAAAGGCAGAGGAAGGGAAAATTCTCTTTTCTTCTTGAGCTGGGACATCCATCTTTTCCTACTTTTGGACATCAGACCTTCTGGTTCCTGGGGCTTTAGACTCTCCCCACTTCCTGTTCTCAGATCTTTGGCCTCAGGCTGAGGGTTTATGCTATCCTTCCCCTCGTCCTCAGGACTTCACACTCAGACTGAATTACACCACTGACTTTCCCGGTTCTACAGTTTGCAGGTGGCATATTGTGGGACTTGCTGGCCTCCATGGTTGTAGAAGCTAAATTATATAATCAATATTATCTTATATATCTATTTATCCTATTGTTATTGCTCTGGAGAACCATGGTTGAAACAGTGGTCAATTTACTTCTATCTGTATTTGGTAGTACACAACAGTATCTTGTTGCAGTGAAAAAGCATAAGGTCTTACACTGTCTTCAATAAATGGTTTTAGGACAACTGGATATCCACATGCAGAAAAATTAAATTAGATCTTCATCTTATGCCATCTACAAAAATCAACACAAAATGGATTAAAGACTTAAACATAAAACCTGGAACTGTAAAACTACTAGAAGAAAACATAGGGGAAAAGCTCTATAACATTTTCCTGGGCAATAATTATTTGAACAGGAACCAAAAAGCACAGGCAACATATCTGAATAGATGTTTCTCAGAGGAAGAGATACAAATGGGCAACAAGTATCTGAAAAAGCTGCTCAAAAATCACTAATCATCAGAAAAATGCAAATTAAAACCTCAATGAAATATCACCTCACACCTGTTAGGTACCACTTATTAGAATGACTATTATCAAAAAGATGAAAGACTATGTGTTAGAGAAGATACAGGAAAAAAAAATCCTTGCACACTGTTGGTGAAAACATAAATGACTACAATGATTATGGAAAGTTACATGTTTCCTCAAAAAATTAAATATAAAACTCCTATATGATCCAACAATCCCTCTATTGGGTATATTTCCAAAGGATATAGAATTATATATCAAAGAGTTACTTGCACTCCCGTATTCATTGCAGCATTATTTATAATAGCCAAGATATGGAAACAACCTGCATGCCCATGAATGAATGAATGAAGAAAACGTGGTGTATATATATATGTATACAATGGAATTCTATTGCCCCTTAAAAAAGAAGGAGTCTTGTCATTTGCAACAACATGAATAAACCTGGAGGATATTTTATTAAGTGAAATAAGATAGGCACAGAAAGACAAATGTCATACAATCTTACTTATATATAGAATATTAAAAGGTTAAACTTGTAGAAATAGAGAGTAGAATGGTTGTTACCAAGGGCTAGGACAGAGGGGTTTGGGGAGACGCTGGCTACAAAATTTCAGTAAGATAAGAGGAATAAATTCAAGAAATCTGTTGTACAACATGGTTACTACAGTTAATGATAATGTATTGTATTCTTAAAAATTGCTAAACGTAGACTTTAAGTGTTTTCACCATACAAAAAAAATGTTAAATATGTGAAATAATGCATATGTTAATTAGCTTAGTTTAGCCATTCTGCGATGTACACGTATTTCATACAACATGTTTTACACACTAGATACAATCAAGTAAATAAATAAGTTAAATTTAAAAATAAGGTCTTAAAAATAAGTGAAACTTAATTATTTGAAACCCTAACTTTAAACTTGCTGGCTCTAAGTATTTGTACAAGTTACTTAGCAGCTTTATGCACAAGCCATCTCATTTATAAAGTTTGAAATACTGTGCCTTCTTGAAGTCTTGAAAATCATATATGTAAAACATTTACCAAGTGCCTAGGACTGATTGTATTATTATTATTTTTTTTGCCAAAACAGAATAACTTTAGTTATTTCTTTCTTTCTTTCTTTACATCATATTCTATTGTCTCAGGTGGCATCCAGTAACTGATTAAACCATAATTCCAAGATCCATAGCTCTCAGAGCTGCACATGGAGCCTGGGCTGTGTTGTAATCATAGCAACTATTTTCCAAAATTATAGCTAAGGAACTATCTTTAATACCAAGGGACCCTTTCATTTCAGTAACCACTCCACCTCCCTCTATCAACTAAAATTCAAGTAGTAGTTCTTTTTTTTTTTTTTTTTGCATGTTTTTCTATTACCTATCAAGTAATACTGATCTTGGTAGATTCACTTTCAGTATCTTCAAGCTCAAATTTGATTTCTTACAGCTGACCTCCAATTTCAAAATGAAGTGGGTCATTAGGCATTTTAAATTCTGAATGATAATTCTTAATTTGGTATTCTTTCACCTGTCTTCAATATCTACAAAAGTAGATATTGAAAATAGTATGTTTAAGGAAACAGAATTTATTTGTTCAAGGTCATCATTGAGTTTTGGACACATGAAAACTCTTTGAGCAATCTGATATATATTAATCGGGATGAACACTTGAAAGAAACACTAATAATGATAACCGGTTAATGTATTCAAGAATTTCCTATTATAAGCAAGGCTATAATAAAGAAATATAAATTAATAGCCATTTAAGCATAAGTAAACATTTAATTATATGATATATGGATTTTTTTGAAAATTAGATATTATTAAAGTGACTTAAACCTTAATTTCAAGGAATACTACCTATTTTTAAATATTTGCTGTTTCTTTTTTTTTTAATTTATTTTTTATTATTATTATACTTTAAGTTCTAGGGTACATGTGCATAACGTGCAGGTTTGTTACATATGTATACTTGTGCCATGTTGCTGTGCTGCACCCATCAACTCGTCAGCACCCATCAACTCGTCATTTACATCAGGTATAACTCCCAATGCAATCCCTCCCCCGTCCCCCCTCCCCATGATAGGCCCCGGTGTGTGATGTTCCCCTTCCCGAGTCCAAGTGATCTCATTATTCAGTTCCCACCTACGAGTGAGAACATGCGGTGTTTGGTTTTCTGATCTTGTGATAGTTTGCTAAGAATGATGGTTTCCAGCTGCATCCATGTCCCTACAAAGGACACAAACTCATCCTTTTTTATGGCTGCATAGTATTCCATGATGTATATGTGCCACATTTTCTTAATCCAGTCTGGCACTGATAGACATTTGGGTTGATTCCAAGTCTTTGCTATTGTGAATAGTGCCACAATAAACATACGTGTGCATGTGTCTTTATAGCAGCATGATTTATAATGCTTTGGGTATATACCCAGTAATGGGATGGCTGGGTCATATGGTACATCTAGTTCTAGATCCTTGAGGAATCGCCACCTGTTTTCCATAATGGCTGAACTAGTTTACAATCCCACCAACAGTGTAAAAGTGTTCCTATTTCTCCACATCCTCTCCAGCACCTGTTGTTTCCTGACTTTTTAATGATTGCCATTCTAACTGGTGGGAGATGGTATCTCATTGTGGTTTTGATTTGCATTTCTCTGATGGCCAGTGATGATGAGCATTTTTTCATGTGTCTGTTGGCTGTATGAATGTCTTCTTTTGAGAAATGTCTGTTCATATCCTTTGCCCACTTTTCGATGGGGTTGTTTGTTTTTTTCTTGTAAATTTGTTTGAGTTCTTTGTAGGTTCTGGATATTAGCCCTTTGTCAGATGAGTAGATTGCAAAAATTTTCTCCCATTCTGTAGGTCGCCTGTTCACTCTGATGGTAGTTTCTTTTGCTGTGCAGAAGCTCTTTAGTTTAATGAGATCCCATTTGTCAATTTTGGCTTTTGCTGCCATTGCTTTTGGTGTTTTAGACATGAAGTCTTTGCCCATGCCTATGTCCTGAATGGTACTACCTAGGTTTTCCTCTAGGGTTTTTATGGTATTAGGTCTAACATTTAAGTCTCTAATCCATCTTGAATTAATTTTCGTATAAGGAGTAAGGAAAGGATCCAGTTTGAGCTTTCTACTTATGGCTAGCCAATTTTCCCAGCACCATTTATTAAATAGGGAATCCTTTCCCCATTTCTTGTTTCTCTCAGGTTTGTCAAAGATCAGATGGCTGTAGATGTGTGGTATTATTTCTGAGGACTCTGTTCTGTTCCATTGGTCTATATCTCTGTTTTGGTACCAGTACCATGCTGTTTAGGTTACTGTAGCCTTGTAGTATAGTTTGAAGTCAGGTAGCGTGATGCCTCCAGCTTTGTTCTTTTGAGTTAGGATTGTCTTGGAGATGCGGGCTCTTTTTTGGTTCCATATGAACTTTAAAGCAGTTTTTTCCAATTCTGTGAAGAAACTCATTGGTAGCTTGATGGGGATGGCATTGAATCTATAAATTACCTTGGGCAGTATGGCCATTTTCACGATATTGATTCTTCCTATCCATGAGCATGGTATGTTCTTCCATTTGTTTGTGTCCTGTTTTATTTCACTGAGCAGTGGTTTGTAGTTCTCCTTGAAGAGGTCCTTTACATCCCTTGTCAGTTGGATTCCTAGGTATTTTATTCTCTTTGAAGCAATTGTGAATGGAAGTTCATTCATGATTTGTCTCTCTGTTTGTCTGTTACTGGTGTATAAGAATGCTTGTGATTTTTGCACATTAATTTTGTATCCTGAGACTTTGCTGAAGTTGCTTATCAGCTTAAGGAGATTTTGGGCTGAGACAATGGGATTTTCTAAATATACAATCATGTCATCTGCAAACAGGGACAATTTGACTTCTTCTTTTCCTAACTGAATACCCTTGATTTCTTTCTCTTGCCTGATTGCCCTAGCCAGAACTTCCAACACTATGTTGAATAGGAGTGGTGAGAGAGGGCATCCCTGTCTTGTGCCAGTTTTCAAAGGGAATTTTTCCAGTTTTTGCCCATTCAGTATGATATTGGCTGTGGGTTTGTCATACATAGCTCTTATTATTTTGAGGTACGTTCCATCAATACTGAATTTGTTGAGCGTTTTTAGCATGAAGCACTGTTGAATTTTGTCAAAAGCCTTTTCTGCATCTATTGAGATAATC